>NC_089318.1:22403224-22425724 GCF_036669915.1 Pocillopora verrucosa | reverse complement strand
TTGTTTTATAATAAAGAATCCGTTAAATTCCCCAAGCATTACTTTCAATTTTCAAAACAAACTTTATTTCCAAAGCGAACAACAATTTAACATTTTTGCCTGAAGTTTTTAAGTCTCCAATACAGAATCTTGAAGTAAAATGTTCAGTGAACTTCAGCCGAATTATGGCTCATAAAAACACACGAGTTTTTTCACATGACAAGGTAGAAAACAAACTGTTCAAGGCGAGTGTTTTTTGAATGAACGACAGCCGAATTCACCGGAACATGAAGATCGCACGTGATGACAGCGCCGCAAAACTCGGCTGCAGTGACTAATGTGAATTGCCACTCAACGTATCGGAAAGGATATCAGAGCAAGCTCTTATTTTTTCACTCGAAAGGCGGCCGATGTAGTTTCTGAGGCTTGCTTTACTGTGATGACCGGAGATCGCCATGATGAGCAGGCCGCGATGAACTTAGCATGATCATATTCGCTCAGACACCGTCATGATTAGTATGAATTTTAACAATTATGCCAGTTTGGTTATATTTTTCATCATTTCTGTTTTGTTCTGTTTTGTTTTTGAACACTGAACTTTATATACTATACGAGTGTTAGCTGTGTTTGATTTTTATTACCGTACGTAAGCTTGCAATCTAACTGAGCGTGAAAAAATCTTTAAAACTCGGAATGTTTATTTTGTTTTTCCTTTGAGGATGGCGCCTGGTATGTTTACAAACCTTTGTTTGATTCTTTTGTTGCTACTTGCCGACCCGCTTCAGTTCCGAAATTTCACTTTCAATTATCGGAAAACAGCTAAAAAGAAGTCCCGGAAAAGCTCGAACATAGTACAATTGCTAGATGGCGTGACAGCTGTAGCTCAATAGGTCTATCTAGAGCGTGCTCTATACTCTCATAGAGCACGCTCTTTCAACCAATGACAGCGCGCGTTATATCCGAACTTTATTATAAATTCTAATCTCTAAAAACACTATTCTACTCCTGACTAGCAGTTGTTTTTAGATAAACGTCAATCTTTCTCTACTCACCAGAAAAAGGTGCATCACCCAGAGGAAGAAAAAGAGTTCCACGGATTCGTCCTTCTCTCACAAGAATTCTCTTCACTCCATCCGCCATGTACCCCTTCTCACACGTATTGCTAGACAAAGGCTGCAAAGAACTTGATTCCTGCGGATCCGTATGGCCATCAAAACAGTCCAAGACGACTTTGTAAGGTTTAGTGACATCAGATTTTACCAGTCGAATTCCTTTTCTCTGTCTAGGTGATGGTTTCATGCTCCATAACAGTTCCATAGCTGAAACTCCGCAGTAAGATCCACCAACAGACGGTTGACTACAAACATCAACCTGGCCATGTTTGGTAGCGATGAAGTGAGCGTGGGAATCAAACACCTGCCCGCTATCTCCAACGACTCGTGCCCCCAGTGTAATCTTCTGCAGTGGTTTCAGTCGAACTACGTTAATCTTAGTTATTTTGTCGATGAGTGAGAATTTTGGCCACAAGGTAATCATCTTATTTGAGAGTAACGACAAAATTGCCTGAGATGCGCTTACTGAGTAAACGACCTACGACGTCAATTTTCTCTGTTTCATCGTTCTAGACCAATTTATTCCTTTGGCGGCATAAGTCGTTTTCTTTCTTTTTTTTTTTAAGAGGGCATGGTAACGAATCGTGCAATCTGATTGGTTATTGACCCGGTCAGAATTTTCCTATCTCTGCCCACGGGCCACGGCAACGCTTTCGTGAGTCGCCGAGTACATCCTTACTTTCGTTGCCACTTTTTATAAATATATCTCGTTTTTCCAGCTGCGCAGTATTTTGTAGCAAAGACGTCGGTCACTACCCCAAGCCGATAAATAACTTATGAATCCTCTCTTTTCTCTCTCAAATCACTTTGGTTGAGAGACAAATATTGGTTTCAGAATGAATTTGTATAAGCAATAGTGTCATTACGTTGGTTGACAAGGGACCTAAAAACCGTCTGCAGTTAATTTTGATCGTTCATAACAAGTACCAAGAAAGTTGAAACGTGAGATATTCGGTTACAGCTGAACTAATCGATGGATTTTTCATGCATTTAATATCTGAATTATCTCAAACAACTTGGTCGTAGTGAAAGAGCGAGCGAAATCCCCTTGTGTCTCGTTGAAGTGTTTCATTCGAATTTATTTTTTGTAAGGGAAAGACCAGATTTACACACGCCATTGCAGCAAACAAACGAGCAAACTCCCACAACTTCAAAATAAAAAATTAGAATTTACTCACAGTTAATTTCCTTGCCGTTTATTTAATAAACCGCGGTAAATCTTTGTACATGAATTAATCGTCAATGAGAGTGAAAAATACTTTCCGTTAGACCATTGTCTGTTTTTGAAGCGAACATGGCCCGTATCAGTCCTTGGTAAAGTAGTTTCGTTGTTTTTCAAATGTGAACTGTGCTTTTTCTTTCTTACGCGCTCTCTAATTGACAGGTGTCAGATTGTGACAGATACTTGTAAAAATGTTTCAAAGTTTCTTTGGAAGCCTTTTAAATCACCTTTACCAATACGCAAATGAAAATGTTTCGGTGGAGCATCCCTCTTTAATTTGCATCACCTCTATTTTAACTACCATTTACTCGCTCAAAAACTATTCAGTTTATGGAAGATCTTGCCGTATTTACAAGCCCTAAATCATTCGGGTTCTTTCGGAAAGAGTTTCGTTAAGTTTAAAAAAAAAAAGGTTATTTACCGGCTAAGGGTCGGTCCGTATGGTGAAAAACTATGTCCTCGGTCTTGAAAATGCTGCCCTCGGCCTTAACGTCCTCGGGCAGCATTTTTCAAGACCTCCGTCACAGTTTTTCACCATATGGACCTCCAAGCCGGCAAATAACATATAAAACATTCGTGACAGTGACGCATTGTTCCCGAAAGGTCGGACAATAATTTGACCCGAGATTGAATAGGGACATTCTTTTCGTAGATAGGATCTTAGGAAGTTGACAACTAAAAAGGGACTAATAAACAGAGACAACTAAGAGAGACAACTTAAGCTATAAGATTCTAGGTTCAAACTCACGCCATATCATGAGGGCATAGGAGAAAAAGCTCCGGGAAAGGCTCGCAGCATGCATTCTACAGAGATGCTGTCATTTCTGTCATCAATGCAAAGAATTACAGTAACGCTTGCACTCGGTAGGTGTCTATGCGGTTACTTAAACCTGTTAGGAATGGATCCGAAAGTATCATATCCTTTATAGTAAAAAAATGTTGCAGGCATCCTATGACCATCTCTGAAATGAAATTCATATGTTCCATCCTCATTAAACGTTAATTTGTCACTTTGTACTGTGAAATGTGACTCATTGGAAACTCCATATTTTGATATTAGTTTAATTTAGTTTCCTTTTCATTATCATGTCCCATTTCATAATTAAAACAGTATACAGGTACAAATCCTAACGTTGCTGCTTGTTTAACACCATCCACACATGAGTTATTTGCAGCATCATTACCATTTGTTGGCGTAGCTAAATTGATTATTCTTTTATTTGAATCAGTGGACATGTGTTGCAGCTCCATTCTACTTCTGCTGTGATCACTAAAAAATTAGTTGATATTCTTGAAACTGTCTCGCAATTAATTGTGGCTGATATGTCAACAGATGAATGGTCAATAGATACTGAAGGAAAATACAGTTTAAATACCACTGTATATTCACCAGTTGTAGGTTCATACATGTTTAACCCAACACGAGGTGAATAATACCCTTTGCGCTATCCAAATGTAGTTTCATTTCATAGGATTTTTATTGAACTGATGAGTCTTTTTTAATGAATTTAACCTCTTTTATGTTATCTTCATCACTGAATTGTCCACTTTTGTTTATGATGTATGCAAATGTGTTTTTCAAATCTGTGCTACCAAAAGACTGATTCAGTATATCATGAACGTAATTGTGATAATTAGTAGTCATTAGTGTATTATTATTGTTGATAGTTGTATTGACAAAATTAGCATAAGCAGCATATCTGCTTTCATGTGATTGCGCCTGTTTGGCATTACTTATACTTCTGTTGTTCATATTCAAATTACCAGTCGTTACTCTTGTACCATCGGTTTTCAAATAATTGCTCGTTTTTGTATTAACATGCCTTGCATTGCTTCCATCTGTTGCACTTGTTGGGTCAGCTATATTAATCACCTTATTGCCTTTCATATCAAGACCTTTTGATACATTCAAAGTGAAGGTTTTACTGTCAACATATTCCTTATGAACCACATCTTTATCACTATTGTCACTACTATCATAATCTGGTATTAATAACCTGCTTTTTAATGTTTGGGGTAAAAGATTGTCCATATCTATTTTCTTAGTACTTCGTAGTTCTTCGGATGCTGTACCACTGAGCTCTAGCAGACTTGTGGCAAGCTAGCTAGGTAATTTGATTAAATCTGTGGTGACGAACTCCCTGCATTCTGCTTCTTTGAAAGTCAGGTGTGTTACAAATAAGTTGTTATTGCGTAAAACAAAAATTCATTCGCAAAATAAAATGCATTTTAAACTGAGTGGGAGAACTGAACATGAAAATGGTTGGTTCAAGCTCATGACGTTTTCTTCTTTTAGCTCGTTGGGGCTTTACGCTTTTGTAAGGCCCTGGTTGCGCCAACAGGTATGGCTCTCATACGGGGATTTTTGCCTGATATATTACAACATGAGGTATGCAGAGGGCAGTGCAGGTCATGTAAAAGGTTTTAATTGTTTGAAATTATCTCGATTAAAACTGAGGCTAAGTGAAAGCTAGGAAGGGCTTGGTTCTATTATTATCAGGCGGCCGATATATTGTTAGAAAAACAACAACGACAACAACAATAACGATAACGACCAACTGCATGTATTCCCATGTACGTCATTGGGAATTTAAGAGCAATTTTGCTCCCTGTTAATCCTTTACCTACATAAATCTGATTGTTAATTCTCCCCTCAAGCTGATACACATTTCCTTGAATACCAGTTACGAGACTTTGGTGTTAAATTACGATGACAAATTCTATCTGATGAGTCAGAGGATTCTCATTCCCTGTTTGCAGGATAGTGTGTGGATACCAAAAGAAGAAATTACATGATAACACTTGTGTGAGTTTAAGGGTTTGGCTAATTAATTGAATTTACACGTACTGACTTTAGCACCATTTTTATCGATCACACAGAATTAGACATTCTTAAAAAGCTTTCAGAGAAAATTTCTCCCTTGCAGTCATTTTTCCTCCATACCTAAGGGGAGAAAATAATCAATTTTTGAATTAATATCTTCACAAAAATTTTGACCATTGATATTCGGGTTGCAGAAGGAAAAAGTAATGCGCACTATTATAAACAGATTAAGGTAATTAATAATAATAGAATAAGTGGTAAAATTCTTTTGTTAAAAATAGATGATATGTAGACAGCATTTACGAAATAGTGGCTTTTTCCCCTGTTTACATAGTGCCATCCGAGCAGGACAGGGTTGGCAGGATTCTATGCAATTATGAAAACTCGAGACGGACTAGTAGGTGTGCATAAGAGGATTCTCTGACCCCTCGGATTTGAAAAGATGAAGCTATGCAAACATTGAAGAGTACCTCATTGCTTTCAATAACATCTTTCCCCAAAATTAAATTACATGCGGATCCCTAAAATTGAAATGGTTAGGAAAATTTATTTTTGACACTACATCTGGTGTCGAACTCTGTTTGGATAATTATGAACAGGGCTACGTGCCTTGTATATAAGTCCTTTCCCCCCCTTTCCCGTAGAAATGTTTTTTTAAATCAGAGGGCGTTTAGACGTTTTGAGCCGCAATAATAGCTCATAATTTTCTTTGGAAATGTTGCTTAGATGCCCTACAGGCACTTCTATAAATCACGAAAGCCTACTGTAAAGGCACTCTTCAGTAGTAATAACGTAAGTTAGTTGGTTACTTCAGGATTTATTTCTTGTCTATCAAAACGCTAAACTAAATATTTTGATTTTCCGGGTTTAAATTTAAATTTAAGTTTTCTGCACGACTGAATTGAATGGATAATTCGCAATTCATTACGGTTTCCAGAAAAAATTAAGAAACTTCAAACAAGATAGCGGCAGAAAGCTTTGAATGAAAGCAATTCCAAACGTGCAGGCATAGTGTTTGGGGACGTTGAACCGAAAAGATTTATTTACCTACCGCGTGAGACTGTATCGTCCACGGGATGGAGAAGTTAGAGGTGTTTTCGCAGAAAGTGTAAAATCTTTGGCCAGCAGTCTTCTTGTGCTCTGGCATGTGCAACAGTCTCCCCTCCCCAAGCTAGGTAAGGGTCAGCACCCCATTCTTTAGCAAATTTGCTGAAAGAAAAATCGCAAAGAGGAGAGTAGGGTGGTTCGATGAGATGTCCCGCTTGGGGATAACTCAAGTTTGTGCACAAATGTTCTTTTCCATTCTCCTTTAAGCGATCAATAATGAACTTTACTGTAAAATCGGTGGGGTTGTTCAAGTCATCGGTTCCAGAAACCAGCATGATAGGGCAATTGATGTTCTCAACTGGTGTAATAGCTGAGTATTTGGAGACTGTTGTTGGATTCATGTAATCAATGTCAGTTGGTTGGGCGAAACGATAGATGCTGCCCTTTTCTGAGGACACCACTCTGCTCTCATTAGGGGGTTTGATGTCTGAGACTCTCCCTTTTAATTGGAAAGGGAGAAAGTAGGCGATTACCAGAGGTGAAATAGCTACAATGGCCTTTATTGGTGCGATCTGATAGCTTGCCATCAACAATGCAATCCATGAACCATAGCATATAGCATGCATGCCGATACCATGTGGAAGCACTTTAGGGTGACTTATAAGCCAGCTGGCAGCTTCTTCAAAATAATCCAAGTTTATTGAAGATGGACACAATGGTTGATCTTCATAGCCCAAGTAGGCCAAAGCAAGAGTAGCGAATCCACGAGATGCCAAAAGTGAAGCCTTAAATTCCACTATTCCGCCTGCAGCACCAAACAGATCTATGACTCCTGTAAAGATAACATTGCCTGATTGAGTGCAAGATATGTCTGATACGTGCAGCGGAGATCCTACGATTAAGATATTGCTTGATTCAGTAACAATCGCTTATAAAATAACACGTCAAAGGCGGCTTTAATTATGAACATGTGAATAACTTTTAAAATTTTTGGACCACTCAAAATGGCGGACTTATGATGACAAATTCCTTCTGACATCTAAAAGGGCTGCTGTTGGTCTCGTCAGATTCAAGTTTTTATACTACCTGCCAGGAATCAGCCGTGAGCAAACGCTTGACACGAGTCTTAGAAAGAAATTGAGAGGCTCAGTACAGTCCTCAATCTTTTTGTGGATCGCTCAGTTTTGTTAAGGACTGCATTTTAAAATGATTTTCCGATCACCACACGACTCTCTAGAGCTTACAATCAGGAGGAAGTTAGACATATATATATTGAAGCTGGATAAAATTGGAACCAGGTGTTTTGGCTAAAAATTAAACTAATAGCTTTGTTCATCGGAAATATTCATTTGAATTGATCTACCGTAAAATAGACGACTTGTAATTCTGTTTTGCAGGTAGTATTTCACATTACCGATTAGTTGAGATCAATTCATCAAAATAATAACGATGCAATTCATCCGCTTTATCTGTTCAATGAAAAGAATGCGCTCCGCCTCGTTTTCTTTCAAAAAGTCGTTGCAAGAGGAAAGGAGCGTCTCGCCATTTTCTGAATGAATCTTCATAATCATTACAAATTCTTCAAATATGAATCTTGCATTAGCTGCTTTATCCTTCACTAATCATTCTACTCAGTTGTAATCGGACAGTTTGCTGTTATCGGACACCTGGAATCGGACAGTTGAAGCAATCATATTAGGTCCACTCAGCTAAATCCACCAATCACAGTATTGATCACGATAACCATAGAAACAACTACTTACCCTGAAAAAGAAAAAAAAAAAAAACTGAGGAATTTCCAAATTGAAGAAAATTTTTTTTCTTTAGACATTGTCTCCACCGCAATTGTTTGTCCTAAATGTATTTGTTTTATTTTTTTTCGGAAATTGCGAACGGTTATGATTAACTGGTAACAGGATTTTGAGTCGTCCAATACTGTTAATCGCGTTCGTCCGATTTTGTTAATCGCTCGTATGATCACACACCAAAATGGAGTCCACTTGGTCCTATTACCATTATGTTTAACTGAAGTTGCATACAAAGCTTTGTGCATTTTTCCATGATTTGATAAAATCTATTTCGCTTTACATCCGTTGAGGATTTTAATGATTTATTTTAATACTTCAGTCACTTGAGAGTGATCCAATGTTTTATGTAATTAGGAAAAATAGGGTAGCAAATAAATAGTAATATTCTAGAAATGCTCTTAGTCTATATTAAAAAGATTCTATTTAGAGCTCTGATTGCTTTAAATCTATTTTACATCCTTTTTGTAGGTTGGATAAAGCCAAAGACGTCAATGATAATGCGAGCGGCCAAATGTCCTCCTCCAAATATGCTGGTTCGCAGTAATGGCGAGAACTAGCTAACGAACACACCACGCTTAGGACTCTCTGTCTTTTTAACTGTTCCGTTTAATTACTCGCTTCTCCAATTCACAACAGATTTTAGTTACGTCCAATTTTGCTTCATTCTTTGTAAGTCTGGTTGGTCTCTTTCGACACCCACACTTTGATTCTCACTGACTTGTGCTGCTAGAAACTCACTTCAGCTACAGAATTCTGTCTCTACTTCTGCACAATCTACATTCTTCTACTAGGTAAGTTCTAGAGTACATGCTTATATATTCGCTTTTGCTTGCTGAAAATTAACAACAACAGTAAAACCTGCGACTGCGTTAGCCAAAACAAGAACTTTCGTTATTGGTCCAACTAGGCACGTCCACTTGGAAGTTACACAGGACAGTCAGTCAGGAAACTCATCAACAAAATCTCAAGCTTACATAGCGTTGGACTTTTCAATCCATATAATAACAACATTCCAAATATTAACGAATGACCAAATCACACGGAATCGATTACAAAAAATGACTGACTAAACTAATGAGATACATTAAAAAAATTACTCATTCTGATTGGTTAGATCAGTTTTGATCGTACACGGCTGTTTTGACCGAACGTACAATGTCACTTGCAGAGTTTGAATAAATTATTTTTGCACTTGATGCCCGTGCTTTTCTTTTGCATAATTTTATAATAAAGTTCGGATATGACGCACGCTGTCATTGGTTGAAAGAGCGTCCTCTTTGAGAGTATAGAGCCTAGAGCTGAGCTAAAGCTGTCACGCCAAAATTTACTAGTGCTTATTTATTCCAAATTAAACTCGAAATTATGTGATTACTTATACTAACTGGCAACCCCGAAGATCCCTGTAATCACCGGCCCATCTCATTACTGCCAATGCTATCTAAAGTGTCTGAGAGATTAGCTCAGCGTCAGTTCGTTGACTACATAACCACCAACAAGAAGCTGTCTGAAAATCAGAACGGTAATCGAAAGTGTCACTCTACGGAAACTGCTCTCTTACACGTAACCGATGATTTTCTCATGGCCATTGATAAGAGTGAAGTGTTTGTTGTCGTGCTACTAGACATGTCCAAGGCATTCGCTAGTATCTGACATGACCTTCTCCTTCAGAAGTTACAGAGCATAGGCGTTGCCTCTTCGAGCTTGGAGTGGTTTCATAATTACCTGTCTGGTCGTAGCCAGCGAGTGCGCATTGGGGATGCTATCTCAGACCCGCTCCCTCTTAAATACGGAGTTCCTCAGGGTTCTATCTTGGGGCCTGTGTTATTTACCATCTATGTAAATGATCTCTTGTCCGTTCCAGCCCACTGCAAATCTGTGTGCTACGTCGATGACTGTAACTATACCTATCCTTTCGCTCTACTGACGTCGCTCGCGTATTTGGTTATCTGAACGAAGATAAACCCAGCTAAAACTAAAATCTTACTAGTTGGTGTTCCTCAACTACTGCGGAAATTGCCTCCAACGTCAATTTCACTCTTGGAAAAGGAAATAACACCAGTCCCTGTGGCAAAGGACCCTGGAGTCTACATCGACCAGTCCTTAACATATAACGATCATGTTGCTAAAACTACTTCTAAGTGTATTTTCAAACTAGTACAGATTTGCAGGATTAAACACCTCTTGGACAGGAAACCCTTTTACTTTTGATGAACGCTTTTGTTTTTAGTACAATGTATTATTTTTCAACTGTATGAGCCAACACATCTCAAAGAAATATAAAGAAGATTCAGCTAGTGCACATCTTTGCTGCCCGTATTATATTAGGTTTTAAGAAATTTGAGCACATCTCCCAAGGTATAAAATCTCTTAATTGGCTCGCTGTTAAGGAGAGACTTTATTTTTACGATGCTGTAATGGTATTTAAATGTGTAAATAATTTAGTTCCGAATATCTGACTAACATGTTTCTCCCACGATCTCGTATTCATAGTAGGGTAACAAGATCATGTAATCTGCTCCACATCCCACGATGCCGTCTGTCCTCTGGGCAACGTGCATTCACGTATCGCGGATGCAAATTGTGGAATAACCTCCCAAATGACTTAAAAGCAGCTGATAATGTAAACGCCTTTAGGCTCCGCCTACTGAATGCGCTCCTTGGTGGAAATGTAACGCACAGATGAATTATTTCAATCTTCTATTCTTGTCTAATTTTTGTTTTAGTTCACGGGTTTTTTTTAACGTGTACTGGCCTTTTGTATTTATATTGTACTAGCCTTAGTTTTCACTTATATATATTTTTAGGCCAATACAATGTTACTATAATATTATAATAATTTTAATGTAGGCTTTGTAACTGAAAAACCCAGCTTGGGAGTTACAATAAAACGTATGTATGCATTTATGTATGTATGTAATGCGTTTACTCGACTACGTCTTGTTTTTCTCCTACACTTCTTTCGTGCTCTAGCCGCTTCTTGTGTGCTTTACAACAGAGCAGATTACAATCTAGGCTTATCTATTCGTTAAATGATGAGCTATCTCGTATTTTTCTCATACATATTATTACTACGGAATCATATGATTTTCCTCGTGCAATTTGGAATAAATAAGCACTTGTAAATTTTTCAAAGACCACAAATTTTGTTGGTCTTTGAAAAAATTTATTATCGCTTATTTATTCCAATTTAAACTCGAAATCATGTGATTACCTATATTAACTTATTACTTCATAACAAAAAAATTTTACCACTGTTACTTGATAACATAAAATTTTACTTAAGCTTAATGTAAAATACTGCTGAAGGCTACAACACATCGTTTAATGTTGTTTACTCGAACAGGTTTATTGTTATTATTTTTTACCTCAATGGTAACTCTTGCATTCAAACAATGTGTCTTTGGATAAAAAGATAATAAAATAGAAGCCTTCGTAGGGGCTTGAAACAAACACGATTTTCTAGGAGTTTCTGCATTAATAAAAATGGTTCAAACCATTGATAAGACCACATCTTACATTCATTTATTCTTTCAAGATCACCTTGCAGCATGGAGAGATGGGGTTGGGGTTTGCAGACAAACGTTTGCGGCGCGCCGTGAATGAAATTGATCTTTGCTGATCTGTTGAAGTAGCACAACAGTAAACTGAAGAAAAGCAATATTTTCTGAATTACGACCCCTAGTATTACACACAGGTGATCAACCCAAAAAGTAATTATTGGTTAAAACCTGAACTGTATGTTTAACACTGTTGTCACTTTTAAGAGATCAGGACACATCTGGAAAGTTCAATAGCGGATTCTGATTCTTTCAAATTCTAATCTGTAAAAACACTATTCTACTCTCGACTAGCAGTTATTTTTAGATAAACGTCAATCTTTCGCTACTCACCAGAAAAAGGTCCATCACCCAGAGGAAGAAAAATAGTTCCACGGATTCTTCCTTCTCTCACAGGAATTCTCTTCACTCCATCCGCCATGTACCCCTTCTCAAACGTATTGCTAGACAAAGGCTGCAAAGAACTTGATTCCTGCGGATCCGTATGGCCATCAAAACAGTCCAAGACGACTTTGTAAGGTTTAGTGACATCAAATTTCATCAGTCGAATTCCTTTCTTCTGCCCAGGTGATGGTTTCATGCTCCATAAGAGTCCCATAGCTGAAACTCCGCGGTAAGATCCACCAACAGACGGTTCACTACAAACATCAACCTGGCCATGTTTGGTGGCGATGAAGTGAGCGTGTGAATCGAACACTTGCCCGCTATCTCCAACAACTCGTGCCGCCAGTGTAATCTTCTGCAGTGGTTTCAGTCGAAATACGTTAATCTTAGTTATTTTGTCGACGAGTGAGAATTTTGGCCACAAGGTAATCATCTTGTTTGAAATTAACGACAAAATTGGTCGAGATGCACCTACTGAGTCAACGACTTATGACGTCAATTATCTCTGTTTCACCGCTGTAGATTAATTTATTGCTTCGGCAGCATAAGTCATTAACATTCGTGAAAGAGACGCATTGTTCCAGAAAGGTTGAACAATAATTTGACCCGAGATTGAATGGCGACGTTCTTTTCGTAGATAGGATCAAAGGAACCTGACAACTCAAAAGGGACTAATAAACAGAGACAACTAAGAGAGACAACTTAAGCCATAAAATTCTAGGTTCAAACTCACGCTTTATCATGAGGGCATGAGGAGAAAAAGCCCCGGAAAAAGTTCGCAGGATGCATTCTACAGAGGCGCTATCATTTCTGTCATCAATGTAGAGAATTAGATCAACGCTTGCAGTCGGTAGGTGTCTATGCTGTTTCTTAAACCTCTCTTATTCTCTGTAGTAGAAATGTGTTGCAGGCACCCTGTAACCATCTCTGAAATAAAAGTCATGTGTTCCATTAACATTAAACGTTAATTTGTCATTTCGTTCTGTGAAATGTGACTCATTGGAAACTCCATATTTTGATCTTGATGCTAAAATTTAGTTTCCTTTTCATTATCATGTCCTATTTCATAATTAAAAAAGTGTATAGGTACAAATCCTAACGTTCCTGCTTGTTTAACACCATCCACACGTGAGTTATTTTCAGCATTATTATCATTTGTTGGTGTAGCTAAATTGATTATTATTTTATTGGACATATTTAAATCAGCAGGCATGTATTGCAGCTCCGTTCTACTTCTGCTGTGATCACTAAACAAATTTGTTGATGTTCTTGAAGCTGTCTCAGAACTACTGGTGGCTGATATGTCAACAGACGAATGGTCAATAGATGCTGAAGGAAAGTAAAGTTTGAAAACCACTGTATATTCACCAGTTGTAAGTTCATACATGTTTAACCCAACGCGAGATGAATAATACCCTTTTGCGCTATCCAAATGCAGTTTCATTTCATAGGTTTTTATTGAACTGATGAGTCTTGATTAGTAACTTTAACTCCTGTAATGTCATCTTCGTCACTGAACTGTCCACTTTTGTTCATGATGTTTGCAAATGTGTTTTTCAAATCTGCACTACGATCTACTACCAACAGACTGATTCACTATATGATGAACATACTTGTGATAATTAGTAGTCATTAGTGTATTATTACTGTTGATAGTTGTATTGACAAAGTTAGCATAAGCAACATTTCTGCTTTCATGTGATTATGCCTGTTTGACATTAGTTATACTTCTGTTGTTCATTTTCAAATTACCAGTCATTACTCTTGTACCATCGGTTTTCAAATAACTGCTCGTTTTTGTATCAACATGCCTTTCATTGCTTCCATCTGTTACACTTGTCGGGTCTGCTACATTAATCACCTTATTGCCTTTCATATCAAGACCTTTTGATACATCCAAAGTAAAGGCTTTACTGTCAACTTATTTCTTACTAACCACATCTTTATTATCAGTGTCGCTACTATCATAATCTGGTATTAATAACCTGCTTTTTAATGTTTGGGGTAAAAGATTGTCCATATCTATTTTCTTAGTACTTCGTAGTACTTGGGATGCTGTACCACTGAGCTCTAGGAGACTTGTGGCAAGCTAGCTTGGTCATTTAACTAAATCCGTGGTGACGAACTCCCTGCATTCTGCTTCTTCGAAAGTCAAGTGTGTTACAAATAAGCTGTTATTACGTAAAACAAAAATTCGTCCGCTAATTAATAGGCATTTTAAACTGAGTGGGAGAACTGAACGGGAAAATGGTTGGTTAGAGCTCATGACGTTTTCTTTTTTTAGCTAGTTGGGGTTTCACGGCTTTGTATGGCCCTGGTTGCGCCAACAGGTATGGCTCTCATACGGGGATTTTTGCCTGATATATTACAACATAAGGTACGCGGAGGGCAGTGCAGGTCATGTAAAAGGTTTTCTTTGTTTGAAATTATCTCGATAAAAAGTGAGGTTAAGTGAGAGCTAGTAAGGGCTTGTTTCCATTCTTATCAGGCAGCCGATATATTGATAGAAAACAACAACGACAACAACAATAACGATAACAACCAACTGCATACATACATACATACATACATACATACATACATATACTTTATTTAAGCTCGAAATTCAGTGTAGCTGTAGAGCTAATATCTTTGAGAAAAAAAGAGCTAAAATGAAATAAAAATATGCTATCTTACAATTTCAATATTATTTATAAACTATATACAACTAAAAGCTAAGAGAGAAAACTAAGAGGGAAACATAACTTGTAGACCTTCTGTGGAAAAGCTTCATATCTGAGGATCTCCTGCTTGAATTCTAGAGAATTTAATGTTCTGTAAGTGTCTGGGAGAGAGTTCCATATTTTGCTACCTAAGTATGAAAAACAGTGATGACCGTATGTCTTTGTTTTTGGGTTGGGAAGGGACATGATATGATTTCCCATGTAAGTCATTGGGAATTTAAGAGAAATTTTGCTCCCTGTTAATCATTTACCTACATAAATCTGATTGTTAATTCTCCCCTCAAGCTGATCCACATTTCCTTGAATATCAGTTACGAGACTTTGGTGTTAAATCACGATGACAAATTCTATCTGATGAGTCAGAGGATTCTCATTTCCTGTTTGCAGGATAGTGTCTGGATACCAAAGGAAGAAATTACATGTTAACACTTGTATGAGTGTAAGGGTTTGGCTAATTCATTGAATTACACGTATTGACTTTAGCACCATCTTTTATCTATCACACAGAATTAGACATTCTTCAAAAGCTTTTAGAGCAAATTCCTCCTTCGCATCATTTTTCTTCCATTCTTCCATATCCTATGGAGAGAAAATAATCAATTTTTGAATTAATATCTTTTCAAAATTTTTGACTATTGATCTTGGGTTGCGGAAGGAAAAAGTAATGTGCACTGTTATAAACAGATGTAGGTAATTAGTAATAGAAAAAGGAAGAGACTGTATCCAGAATAAGTGGTAAAATTCTTTTGTTAAAAATAAATGATATGTAAGACAGTATTTACGAAATAGAGGACTTTTTCCCCCTTTAAATAGTCCCCTCCAAGCAGGAAAGGGTTGGCATGCAGGATTCTATGCAGTTATGAAAAACCCTAGACGGAGTAGAAGGTGTACATAAGAGGATTCTCTGACTCCTCGGATTTGAAAAGGTGAGGTTATGCAAACATTGAAGAGTACCTCATTGCTTTCAATAGCGTATTTCCCCAAAATTACATGCGGATCCTTAAAATTGAAATGGTCAGGAAAATTTATTTGTAACACCACTGCTCCTAGTGCTGGAGCTCTGTTTGGATAATTCTGTACAGACTACGTGCCTTGTATACAAGCCCTCCCCCCCCCCCGTTTAGATGTTTTGAGCCACACTAATAGCTCATAATTTTCTTTGGAAATGTTGCTCAGATACCCTACAGGCACTTATAAAAATCACAGCCGCCTATTTAAAAGGCTTTCTTCTGTATAAATAACGTGAGTTAGTTGGTTACTTCAGGATTTATTTCTTGTCTATCAAAACGCAAAACTAAATATTTTGATTTAACCGGGTTTAAATTTAAATAAAAGATTTCTGCGCAACTAAATTGAATGTATAATTTGTAACTCAGTACGGTTGCAAGAAAAACTTAAGAAACTTCAAACAAATAGCCGCAGAAAGCTTTGAATGAGAGCAATTGAAAACGTGCAGGCATAGTGTCTGGGGACGTTGCAGGCAGATCTCCTGTAAAGATAACATTGACTGATTGAGTGCAATATATGTTTAACATTTGCAGCACAGATCGTATAATTAAGATATTGCTTGGATTCAGTGACAATCGCTCATAAAATAAGACGTTAAAATTTTCTGAATGAATCTTGAAAATCATCACAATTTCCTCAAATATGTATGGTACATTGGCTGCTTTATTCTTCACTAATCATTCTGTTCAGTTGTAATCGGACAGTTTGCTGTCGTCGGACAGTTGAAGCAATCATATCACGTCCGAGTGTTAATCACTCGTATGATCACAGATCGAAATGGACATTACAACTCCATAGCGGATTAAATGTGTACCTCAAAAATTGAGGTTGTTAAGTATTCATATATTCAGGCTATTGTTCTTTCTCATTACTTATTCATTCCGATGAGTTTGCCGACATGCTGGCATGCTTCCGAAGATCGTGAAGAGCGCAACTTCTTTGATGTAGGTGAGATATTTTTCTTTTGTTAACAGATGAAATAAACTCTCCCGGGAATCTGCTTGATTCGGATCAAAACAAAACGATCGGCGCTCGAAATGATAAACTATTTTCGCTTTTGCTCTTCGCAGTGATTACAACAACTCGTTCAAGATCCATTTTTAAATCTTTTGCGACGCTCTTTAATCCTAAAAACATATTAAGGCTAAAAATACACCGTGAATAGAAACTAAATCCATTCAAATGATTGCAGTTACTCGATCTCGAGTTCATTCATCTCAAGACAATGTAAACAAAAGGATACAAGATCACAAGTCTGTTCGCGTAAGGTAGCTTAATTACACTATTGTCCAAGTCTTTTGAAGTACCTTCCGCAGTTCCTTTGGTCTTCTTCCAAAATATCTCACCTTTTTCGAAACGAATAAAACCGACACGTTTTCGGCAGCCACCGAAAGCAATGCCCAAAGGAATAAACCGAGCCTTCGAGGTAAAAAATCCAGCGGTGTCACCCATTTCAGAAAGTCACATTTAATCCGCTATGGAGTTGTAATAAGTCCACTTGGTCCTATTACCATTATGTTTAGCTGAAGTTCATCCTTTGTTCTTCCACACAAAGCTTTGTGCATTTTTCCATGATTTAATAAAATGTCTTTCGCTTTACATCCATCACGGATAACAATAACAAATAACATCGTCTCGTCCAATACTGTTGATCGCGGTCGTCCGATTTTGTTAATCACCCTTACGATCACAGACCGAAATGAAGTCTTCTTGGTCCTGCTACCATTATGTTTAACTGCAGTTCATCCTTTATCCTTCCGTACAAAGCTTTGTGCATTTTTCACTTTACATCCATCATGGATTAAAATGATTTTTTTTAATACTTCAGTGACCTGAGAGTGATCCAATGTTTTATGTAGGTAGGAAAAATAGGTTAGCAAATTTCTGTGTAATATGCTAGGAATGCTCGTCATCTGCATTGAAAGGATTCTATTTAGAGCTCTGATTTCTTTAAATCTATTTTACAACCTTTTCGTTGGGTTGGATGAAGCCAAAGACGTCAATGATAGTGTTAGCAGCCAAATGTCCTCTTCTAAATATGCTGGTTCGCAGTGATGGCGAGAACTAGCTAACGAGCACACCACGCTTAGGACTCTCGTACTAACTTTTACTTTTTTCTTTAATTACTCACTTCTCCAATTCACAATTTATTTTAGTTGCATCCAATTTTGCTTCATTCTTTGTAAGTTTTTGTTTTTCTCTTTCAACACTCACACTTTGACTCTCACTGACTTGTGCTGTTATAAACTCACTTCAGCTACGGAATTCTGTCTCTACTTCTGCACAATGTCGACATTCTTCTGTTAAGTAAGCTCTAGATTACATTCTTATATATTCACTATTGCTTGCTGAAAATTAAGAACAACAGTAAAACCTAATGGTTATGACTAACTGAATCAACCTCTGACTGCGTTAGCCAAAACAAGAACTTTCGTGCGGGTCCAACTAGGCATGTCCACTTGGAAGTTATGCAGGACAGTCAATCAGGAAACTCATCACCAGATCTCAAGCTTACATAGCGTTGGACTTTTAAACTCATACAGTAACTACATTAACGAATGACCAAATCACACTGAATCGATTACAAAAAATGATTAACTAAACTAATGAGATACACGAAAAAATGATTGGTTAAGATTAACGCAGTTTTGATCGTACGCTATTGTTTTGACCGAATGCACAATGTCACTTGGAGAGTTTGAATAAATTATTTTTGCACTCGATGCCCGCGCTTTGCTCTCGCA
The DNA here is from genome assembly GCF_036669915.1 of Pocillopora verrucosa. Lineage (NCBI taxonomy): Eukaryota > Metazoa > Cnidaria > Anthozoa > Scleractinia > Pocilloporidae > Pocillopora > Pocillopora verrucosa. The sequence continues at coordinate 22,407,316 of NC_089318.1, read as the reverse complement.
TAATTTTATAATAAAGCTCGGATATAACGCACGCTGTCATAGGTTGAAAGAGTGAATGCCGTTTACTCGACTACGTCTCGTGTTTCTCCCTACACTTCATTCGAGCTTTAGCCGCTTCCTACGCGCTTTACAACAGAGCAAAGAACAATCAAGGCTTCTCTATTTGCTACATGATGAGCTACCTCGTATTTTTTCATGCATATTATTTTACGTAATCAAATGATTTTTCTCGTGGAACTTGGAATAAATAAGCACTTGTAAATTTTTAAAAGACCACAAATTTTGTTCATCTTTGGAAAAATTTACTCGTGCTTATTTAATCCAAATTAAACTTGAAATCATGTGATTACCTATGCTAACTAAATACTTCATAACAAAAAATTTAACCAATGTTACTTCGTAAGATAAAATTTCACTTAAGCTTAATGTAAAATACTGCTGGAGGCTACAACACATCGTCTAATGTCGTTTACTCGAACAGGTTTATTGTTATTATTTTTACCTCAATGGTAACTCAAAAGGTCTTTGGATAAAAACAAATTTAGACGTCAGATATTGACTCTCCTTTCCAGAAGAATGCCAAAGCATAAGACAGCGTGGATAAAAAGAGAATAAAAAAGGAGCCTTCTTAGGGGTTTAAAACAAATTAGATATTCTAGGAGTACTTGCATTAATGAAAATGGTTCAAACCATTGATAAAACCACATCTCACAGAGAAACGTTTGCGGCGCACCGTGAATGAATTTAATCTTTGCTGATCTGTTGAAGTAGCACAACAGTAAACTGAAGAAAAGTAATATTTTCTGAATTACGACCCGTAGCATTACACAGAGGTGATCAACCCAAAAAGGAATTATTGGTAAAAACCTGAACTGTATCTTTAACACTGTTGTCACTTTAAAGAGATCGTGACACGTCTGGAAAGCTCCTTAGCGGATTATGATTCTATTCAAATTCTAATCTCTAAAAACACTATTCTACTCTTGACTAGCAGTTTTTTTTTAGATAAACGTCAATCTTTCGCTTCTCACCAGGAAAAGGTCCATCACCCGGAGGAAGAAAAATAGTTCCACGGATTCTTACTTCTCTCACAGGAATTCTTTTCACTCCATCCGTCATGTACCCCTTCTCAAACGTATTGCTAGACAAAGGCTGCAAAGAACTTTCTTCCTGCGGATCCGTATGGCTATCAAAACAGTTCAAGACGACTTTGTAAGGTTTGGTGACATCAGATTTTACCATTCGAATTCCTTTTCTCTGCCCAGGTGATGGTTTCATGCTCCATAAGAGTCCCATAGCTGAAACTCCGCGGTAAGATCCACCAACAGACGGTTGACTACAAATATCAATCTGGCCATGTTCGGTAGCAATGAAGTGAGCGTGTGAATCGAACATTTGCCCGCTATCTCCAACGACTCGTGCCCCCAGTGTAATCTTCTGCATTGGTTTCAGTCGAACTACGTCAATCTTAGTTATTTTGTCGACGAGTGAGAATTTTGGCCACAAGGTGATCATCTTCTTTGAAATAACGACAAAATTGCCCGAGGTGCACTTACTGAGTCAACGACCTACGAGGTCAATTATCTCTGTTTCGCCGTTCTAGACTAATTTATTCCTTTGGCAGCATAAGTCATTTTATTTATTTTTTTAGAGGGCATGGTAACGAATCGTGCAATCTGATTGGTTATTTGCCCGGTCAGTATTTTCCTATCTCTGCCCACGGGCCACGGTAACGCTTTCGTGAGTCGCCGAGTACATCCTTACTTTCGTAGCCACTTTTCATAAATATATCTCGTTTTTCCGGCTAGGCAATATTTTGAAGCAAAGACGTCGGCCACTACCCCAAGCCGATAAATATCTTATGAATCCTCTCTTTTCTCTCTCAAATCACTTTGGTTGACAGACAAATATTGGTTTCAGAATGAATTTGTATAAGCAGTAGTGTCATTACGTTTGTTGCCGGACAAGCGACCTAAAAACCGTCTGCAATTAATTTTGATCGTTCATAACAAGCACCAAGAAAGTTGAAACGTGAGATATTCGGTTGCAGCTGAAGTAATCGATGGATTTGTCATTCATTTAATATCTGAATTATCTCAAACAACTTGGTCGTAGTGAAAGAGCGAGCGAGCCATTACAATAAACAAACGAGCAAACTCCCACAACTTCAAAATAAAAAATTAGAATTTACTCACAATTACTTTCCTCGCCGTTTACTTAATGAACAGAGGTAAATGTTCGTACATAAATTAATCGTCGATGAGAGTGAAAATCCTTTCCGTTAGATCATTGTCTGTTTTTGAAGCGAACATTGTGGTAACAGTCCTTGGCAAAGTAGTTTCGTTGTTTTTCAAATGTGAACTGCGCTTTTTCTTTCTTACGCGCTCTCTAATTGACAGGTACTTGTAAAAATAATGTTTCAAAGTTGTTTTGGAGGCCTTTTAAATCACCTTTACCAATACGCAATTGAAAATGTTTCGGTGAAGTATCTCTCTTTAATTTGCATCACCTCTATTTTAACTACCATTTACTCGCTGAAAAACTGTTCTGTTTATGGAAGGTCTTGCCGTATTTACAGGCCCTAAATCATTCGGGTTCTTTCGGAAAGAATTTCGATAAGTTAAAAAAAAAGATAAGTATGTTATTTACCGGCTAAGGGTCGGTCCGTACGGTGAAAAACTGCCTCGGCCTCGGGCAGCATTTTTCAAGACCTAGGTCACAGTTTTTCACCATACGGACCTCCCAGCCAGCAAATAACATATATTTCCGCTATCTAAATGCAGTTTAATTTCATAGGTATTTTATTGAACTGATGAATCTTGATTAATGAATTTAACCCCTGTAATGTCATCTTCATCACTGAACTGTCCACTTTGTTCATATGTATGTAAATGTGGGATTAATATCAGTACCTGGGCCGAAGGCGCTGTGTAACAGAGCCATTTAAATTTACGATAAAACGGCTTATGTAAAACATTACCAGTCAACAACCCTTATGCAATTAAGGTCAAATGAATGGCCCTATGTAATAAATGTTTTTAAAATGCACGACCTTAAAGTTCGTAAAAAGCGCCCGTTGAATGTTCGTAAAATGCGACTGTTAAATGTTCGTAAAATGCGACTGTTAAATGTTCGTAAAAAGCGCCCGTTAAATGTTCGTAAAATGCGGCTGTTAAATGTTTATAAAATGCGACTCTTAAATGTTTGTAAAATGCGACTGTTAAATGTTCGTAAAATGCGACTAAATGTTCGTAAAATGCGACCGTTAAATGTTAGTAAAATGCGACTCTTAAATGTTCGTAAAATGCGAGTGTAAAGATAACATTGACTGATTGAGTGCAATATTTGTTTAACATTTGCAGCAGAGATCGTATAATTAAGGTATTGCTTGGATTCAGTAACGATCGCTTATAAAATAACACGTTAAAATTTTCTGAATGAATCTTGATAATCATTACAATTTCTTCAAATATGATTGGTGCATTGGCTGCTTGGGCTGCTTTATTCTTCACTAATCATTCTGTTCAGTTGTAATCGGACAGTTTGCTGTAATCGGACAGTTTGCTGTAATCGGACATTTGAAGCGTCACGCCCGATTTTGTTAATCACTCATATGATCACAGATCGAAGTGGAGTCCACTTGGTCCTATTACCATTATGTTTAGCTGAAGCATTATGTTGCAAGAAAAACTTAGGAAACTTCAAACAAAATAGCCGTAGAAAGCAGGCATAGTGTTTGGAGACGTTTAACCGAAACGATTTAAGAATGGCTGCCTGTCAGGATCGAGAATTGTCCGTCAACGACCATTTTGATGAATTGCTCATATTTTGCTCAAAGATACCCTTTGATAAACTATTTTCAAAAATCATGTTTTTAAGTTTCAGCGATTATTAAATTTTCATAAATTTGCGAAAATCTGAAAACGCGGTTTTCAGGCTTCCGGAGCTCAGGCTCCGCATGACGCACAGTCAAAAATTAACTGCGAAAACCAAGCCCCGTTTAAGGACGAAAATGGAATCAATCAACACCAAACTTCACACGATATTAGGACAACTATTCTCATTCAATTCTAGTGAGTGATTTTTTTTGGG
>NC_089318.1:22323224-22395724 GCF_036669915.1 Pocillopora verrucosa | reverse complement strand
GTGTCAGCCTGAAATAGAGTAGCCTGTATACATATTATCCCATGAATGAAAAATGACTCTGTTTAGATAGGATTCTTTGCATATCTCAAATATATATATAAGTATTCTCGTGCATGGTGGGTCTCGCAAAGCCACTTTACTCTAAAAAATTTTGGGTTTATCAACTGAGTTGATAATGTAAATTGGCCAATGTAACTTACATTATAAATTCAGGGGATAAACCAAATTATCTAATAATACTTCCACCCCCCTCCCCTCCTCACAAGCAGCACCAGAGTTTTTCAGACACTCACCCGCTATTAGGTCGTTTTTAAGGCATACAAACTGCAATAAGTAGAATACGTTGAATCCGAAAAATATGCTGTCGTTAAGAAGAATGATTTGCTTGTAAATGTTCGTTCAGTCAGTAAACTGCAGTGTAGGCAAATGCTTAACACAATGACTCTCTTTTATTTTGCTTGTCTTTGCATACGATAAATGGAATTTGCGAGGAACGGCAAAAAACGTTCGCATGTACCACTAAACTTTGCAAAAGAAGTCTTGAACCATGTACATATTTGAATTTGCTCGTCTGTACTAAATTTATGGCAAGACCGAACGTATACAGTCGTTACTGAGAATCTCAAATTGAATCAAACATAACAATGAACGAAAAAAAAAGTTATAAACTGTCATGACTCAACAAAATACAGCTGTAACAAGAATATCACTTCCCAGAAATACCAAGTATTTGTGTTGTTATTTTAGGTTTTTTTTATCGAACCTTTAAAGTACATTTTCTGTTATGGGTGTCTATGGGACGCTAAAAACATCATTTCTTACCTTTTGCGTCTTGATATCGCCGTTCTGTATATGTTTTTTCATCTTTTAATGACTATTGACTTACGGGAGATAAATTTGTTCCGCCACATCACTACCTGTCATGAAAGGAGAATTTATCGAAGGTGATGAATTTTAATTTTGAAGGATTGTTTATTAAATGAATTGTCACGAGAAAACGTGCATCAAATTATCAACAGTCAGGGCTTTTTCCTTCTGTAAGAGAGCTGGCAATCGAAAGTCCTCGGCGAGTGTACCATACTTCGTCAATGACAATAAATTGAAAAAAAGGAAAGTAACGGAAAGTAAAAGACTTTTTTATAAGTAAAACTATTATTTAACATTTAAGACATTTAAGTAATCAAGTTGTCATGTGGCCTTAAAAATGAACGAGATATGACGTTGCCGTTTGAGGTCGCTTTTCATTTCTAATGTAATAAAACTTAAAAGACAAAGCGCTTCATATCAGACATTTTGTAGTCTGCTATCGGCCGTTGGTGCACCAAGGGTAATTCATCAGTGTTGCACTGCGCATCCTGTACTGCGTATAGATATCACGTAGAAAAGGCGAATAAGCGCGCATGCATTCCGAGAGCGCGGTATTGCTTTTTAATCAATGGACCTGGTAAAGAGGTACAGTGGTCTTTTGCTCTTGAGCGACCACGGTGACTGATATTTTTTATTTCATAGTTTTGGCTTACATGTATCCCCCTTTAAACTGAAGGGGGAAAAAGATATATCTATAAGCGTGTTCGAAACTAGTTACTCGAGGATGGAAATTATTACCTTGAAAGCGACGATTCGAGGAACGTTTTGAGTCTATATCGTTTAAAATTGCGGGATTTTTTCTACAAATTTTATATCAAATTGTTTCATAGGCTCGAGACTATCCAACTATGAAGTTTGTTTTCAAGTGTTAGTTTGGAGCAGTACCAAAAATACATGCATTCCATTCGTTGCCCTGTAAATGTCCTGAAGTCAGGACTGGTGGTGAGCATAGATGCACCATATTTGGGTGCTTCACCTGATGGCAAAGTCATTGACAGTGGCTGTTTAATGCCCTTTGGCCTTTCAGAGGTCAAGTGTCCTGAAACAAAATTTCTGGTTACACCCCTGGATGCTTGTTCTGATAGCAATTTTTTTCTGGAAAATCAAAATGGTGAACTGAAACTCAAGCGGAATCACAAGTACTATACCCAAGTGCAGGGACTGTTGGCAGTTACAGTTAGGCCTTGTTGATTTCAGGATACTCTTGCTTCAATGTGGCTAGAACATGTTGCATAATCGCGGTAACAGCAGAACTTCCTTGGGTACAGGACTGAATCACATGGATAAAGGCTTGCCACTGTAGCACACCCTCTATTCGTCTGTATACCACGGATATGTGCCAAGAAATACCCCGCTTACCAAACCAATCTGTCTGTGACTCGCGGTATCTCTGAGGCAAGAACTTCATGGCCCAGTCATTTACAATGAATACTGTTCCAGAATTAAGGGCATCGATGACGTCCAAACGAGCCTGATCTTGATGGGTCGACCTCAGCAAATAGCACTTCCATGACTGGATGGCAAGCGTAGCAGAGCTAACGAGAAACAAAGCTTCGTCTTTGTCTTCTTCTGTGGTAAAAGATGCTTCATCGACCGCAGTAGATATGTCGTTCAGGGTCGAATGCAAGCTTTCACATTGGTCACAGAGCTCGTCATGGTTGTGTTTGCATTGCTGCCGCAGGTCAGAATCTTCGGTGTCACTCAGAGCAAATACACTGCAATGACTTGCAACGGGAGAAGAAGAGCTCACGTGAACCTGAGTGAAAATAGGAAACACAGCTTGACACAAAGCATGGATTACCATGTTACTGCAACATTAACGACAAAAAATATATGCAATATGTATGCTTCATGTTATCTAAATCGAATAACCTCAATAATCTGAGAAGATAAAATCTATTACAAGCATAATTTATGCTGATAAAAAACGAATACCAAGAGCAAAAACCGACGTATATTTCCCAGTCAGGGTGGACCTGTCATCGGAACGGTTTTTTCGTGCCATACTTCCATCCATTTGTGAAATAAGATCACCCTGCTTGAAAAACATAATCCAATTTTCTTGGAACTCTTGACACTTTCGGTTGCTTACCTTGAAATCACCCTTCAGGTAGAATTTGGCCACCTTTAATGATTTTACGTATCGCACTTGCTACTCCTTTCCACGACCAAGCTCCCCCAATTGAAGAACCAAGCCTTCTAATTCATCGAACGCACGCGCCCCGTCTGCTGCAAAATAGTTAAGGCCTTGGAGAGACTTTCTGGTCGAGGCCTTGCATTCATTTAGAACACGCAGCATCGTCCGCTCGCTGAACGCCTCAAATCCAGTCTCTTTGCAGTACTGGGTATACTGACGCACTATCCTTTGCGGTATCATAGTGCGAATAACATTGGGTACTTTTGTCCAAATGGCAGATCTTGCACCAAATGGGGGCTTGTTATATAAGATAAGAAGTGATCCAGTTGTCTTGGGTCGACTCTTATCTTTGATGAAGGCTGGGGGGTCACTGAAGCGCCGCTTCCGTGCTGAAGACGATGCAGATTAGCTATGGTAAAACGATATCTACTTAAGCCAGGTATGAATCTCGAGATATCATTTTAATTGGAAACACCACTCATCATCGAAAGAATTTGCCGCCTTGTGTCCCACCCATGGGCTTTGTCATATGCCTCAGCTAAGACCTGGAGGTAGCATTTGGAAGTTTCGGAGAGTTCGTGCAGCCCGAGTGCTTCGTTCATGGCAGAATAAGAGACGACTGCTTGCCAAAGAGAACCTGAACAACTGGGTGTTAGGTCGTGGAGCACAGAAGAAAAAATCTCTGCGGTTCGTCCAGTATACCGAAGCTTAGTGCTGTCACTGGCCTTTTCCCACTCAACCCAAGGTTGAGAGACAGGTTCAACTTTTTTTGGACACCAGATCTCGTTCAACTTTTCACGGGAATTTGGCTTTGAGGTGATGCTCTCTTCACTCGTTGAGGAGACGAGGCTTGCAGTATCGGGACTGAGAAACGTCTCGTCATCCTTCAACCCCTGAGATGATATTTCCAGAAACATCAAGTCCGTCTCTAGACCATCAGAAGATGACTCACTGCCAGCACTTGATTCCTCTCCTGGACGGTCTGTTTCCATCTCATGAACCTACGAAAAGGTTTGCTCTATAAGCATCAAATCTCTAAAACCGATTTCTTTGTATATGTTTGTAGGGAATCAGTTTCGGGTAATAAAAAATCTCAGCAGCACCAGGTACTGTTGCGGGACATCTAGAAAACAAACAAATGTGGGACAGAAATTAGCCTACCAAAGTGCGGCATAGCACCCCTCCCCTTCCCCACCCCTCAAATAAAAAAAAGTGACCGAAAAGCAGTGAGTTTTACTGGTCAACGAAGGAGCCTTGTCCCAGATTAACAACTGTGTTTGTCACGTTGTGTTTGTGTTTGTCACGTGTTTTTTCTTCCTCGATTTTTTTTCCAATTTCTATGCTCTTCTAAAAATGACTCTTTTCCTTTTAAAAAACAAGATTGAGATCATCAATTCATATTTGAAGCTTACCATTGTCTTTTGTTCAGGTATCTGCACCACTCGAGGCTCTTTAGGGGTAGACACAGTACTTGCTCCAGCGCCCTCCGCCGGCGTCTGTTCATCTGCAACTTGCCTGCAGATAAACTCGTCGCATCGCCTACAAATTGCTTTTATTAAAAAAAAGCAAAGTAAATAACTCATATCAATTACTATTTCTAGGTAGAAAGTAATCAATCTGTCATCAATCAGACGAGAAAAAAACGTTGACAATATAAATTGCAAAGTTTCCTCACAAATATAAAATTTGCTAGCTTGAGAAAGTTGAAACTTATAGTGCTTTTTTTTTTGTGTAAGGTATTACAAATAAACGTGAGAAAAAGCAATTTCATGAGAACGTTTATCAACAGAAGCAATTCAACTTACGCGACCCAACTGGAACTAAGGTGTTGGTGTTGCAAAAAATATACATCGATTTTCGGCTATCCACACGGTTGCTTCCTTTGGCACTTGAGGACTTATGTGTCGCTAGATCCTTGGGAATTGCACAAGGGGTTTTCCTAGTCCTCCAACGTATTCCAAAGTCTACCCTATGGCGTGGGAAAATAGTCAGGGTAAGATGTTTTTGCTCAAATGAGAAAACACCTGTAAAAAATATAACACCAATTAAATCTGTTGCAGCACTCATTCATAAGCACAATAAAGTTACCTGAAAACACACAAAATCAATATTTACCGGCTAATAGCAGCTTCATTTCAGTTTTAGAACCTTCATCTGCACTCAGTCCAAGAGTCGATAGATGTCCAGTTACATCTTTCGTGCAATCCTCGAGTGTAATGCATTCCACCTGACCAGGATAATCAGGAGATCGCCCGCAAGGGGTCACCTTACCAACTAGCGTTATATAGCTACAGAGAGCCATAAAATGACAAGAAATAATAACTTCTGATGAGAGGACGTATGAAAGCTCAAGACTCGTCCGTGAAATAACTTTCCTTAGATCTGTTACGAAATTTCATCCATTTGCGCAAGAGCTTCGTGGGCAGTGATGACGTGACAGGCTTTACCACGAGAGAAAATTGTGTTTGAATTACAGCATCTTGGTCAAGATGGTGCGAGATGTTGGAAGCTCAATGAAAATACATCTGAGATTGAAGTATAATAGTGTTATCGTGTAGTTATCAGACCTTGAGTAAAGTTTTTGTTTTCAGTCTTTGGTATATTTCATGATGACAGCCCATTTAGGGTCTCATGTGGTGCGGCCAGTGTTTGTTGGGACCGGATGTCGGTTAATTATGATAAATAGGAACAATTCGCGTTAATACACTGAACTGCTCGTAAAGAATGCTGGGATCAAATTTGTTTCTGGGCAACCGAGCTCGATATCGATTTGTCGTACTCGATTACCATTCCTGCTCGATAAGCAAACGACGTTGGACCACATTTAGTATCTGGGCAACCGAGCTCGATTCATGTTCACCGTACTCGAATAGCAATTCGAGTACCATTTCAAACCAACCTCGGTTCAACGAGCTCGAAATGCAGTCAATTCGATTCGAGCTCGATTCAACTATATCGTGCTCGATTAAAAAGACGAGCTCGACGAACTCAATCTGCTCTTATCGACCTCAGTGGACCACATTTAGTATCTCCGCCTCGTTTTTTTTGTGGAGCAGTCGTTGCAAGAGGAAAGGAGCGTTCCGCCATTTCTGATTTAATCCTGAAATCCTGATAACCATTAGTTTCCTCAAATATTAATAGTGTATTAGCCGCTTTATTCTTCACTAATCATTCTTTTCAGCTGTAATCGCACTCCTGTAATCGGACAGTTGAAGCAATCATATTAGGTCCACTTAGCTAAATCCACCAATCACAGTATTGATCACAATAACCATAGCAACAACTACTTATCCTGAAAAAAAAACTGAGTTTTTGGAGAAAATTTTTTACCTTAGACATTGTCTCTCTCGTATTTATTCATGTATATTAATACGTAATCATATGATTTTTCTCGTGCAATTTGGAATAAATAAGCACTTGTTAATTTTTTAAAACACCACAAACTGCACTCGCCCTGCAGGCTTGTGCAATTTTGTTAGTCTTTGAAAAAATTAACTCGTGCTTATTTATTTCAAATTACATTCGAAATCATGTGAGTACCTTTACTAACTAAATACTTTATAGCAAAAAATTTTAACCAATGTTACTTCATAACATAAAATTTTACTTAAAGCTTAAAGTAAAATACTGCTGGAGGCTACAACACATCTAAACAATAAACTCTAGTGATATAACACAGAGGTGATCAACCCAAAAGTGATTCTTAGTAAAAACTTGAACTGTGTGTCCAACACCATTGTCTTAAAAGATCATGACACGTCTGTAAAGCTCAATAGTGGATTCTGATTGCTTCTCGATCAATTCCTTTTAAATTATAATCTATAAAAACACTACTCTAGTCTCGACTAACGGGTTTTTTTTATTTTAGATAAACGTCAAACTTTCGCTACTTACCAGAAAAGGGTCCGTCACCCGTGGGAAGAAAAAGAGATTCTTCCTTCTCTCACAGGAATTCTTTTCACTCCATCCGCCATGTACCCCTTCTCAAACGTATTGCTAGACAAAGGCTGCAAAGAACTTGATTCCTGCGGATCCGTATAGCCATCAAAATAGTCCAAGACGACTCTGTAAGGTTTAGTGACATCAGATTTCATCATTGGAATGCCTTTTCTCTGGTGATGGTTTCATGCTCCATAAGAGTCCCATAGCTGAAACTCCGCGGTAAGATCCACCAAAAGATGGTTAAAGAGAAACATCGACCTGGCCATGTTCGGTAGCGATGAAGCGAGCGTGTGAATTGAACACTTGCCCGCTATCTCCAACAACTCGTGCCCCCAGTGTAATCTTCTGTAGTGGTTTCAGTCGAAATACGTTAATTTTAGTTATTTTGTCGATAAGAGAGAATTTGGCCACAAAGTAATCATCTTATTTGAAATTAACGACAGTAATACCTACTGAGTTAACAAACTTTGACGTATATGATTTCTTCCTCATCCTCCCAGAAGAATTTATTCATTTGGCTGAATAAGTCATTAACATTCTTAACAGTGACACATTGTTTCCGCAACGGAGGACAGTTATTTGACCCTTTGTCAAGGGGAGTTTACACCTAAAAGAGACTACTAAAAAGAGACAAGTAAGAGAGACAACTTGAGCCATAAATTCCAGGTTCAAAGGTCAAATTTTGCACGTCACGTCACGTCACTCATAACATATCATGAAGGATCCGAGAGGGTGGCAAAGGAGGGGGTTCCAATAACACATCGCACTGGATTTTTCTATTAAAATCACGCATCACGGATAATTTTTTAACCAATCACGCGTCGCATAAAAAAGGACTAAGTACGCTCAGCTAATACTGTAAGATTTCAACCTATCGGATTTATTATTAAATGTTATATTGCATCCTACATTTTTATCCTTGAATGAACTGCCTTTCACTTGACATATTGCTTTTTGTTAAACAAATAAAGACGACTTACTTGTTGAAACTAGACGCTCCGAGAGCATTTACTCGGGCTTCGTATATCAGATAACACTTTACAAGTAACGAACTCAGTAAAACAAATTAAAGAATCAAGATATTTAACAAAAGAGTTAAGCTTACGTATTTACTATTCAAATGGCTTTGTTGAGTATCCTCTTCATCCAATAGCTTGTTGTTTGCCTCACCCTCGATGTTCTGTTCGTTTAGGTCTTTATGACGACCTTGGAATAATTATGTGTACCACTAAGTACAAAAAATTTCACTTGTGTAGTGGCTCATTACTTACATTACCATCTTCTCGAACGGCATGAAATGACACCAACACTCTAACGTCTTTAACTGTTTCAGCCGTTTGGGTCGTTTGGGTCGACATTCTTTCAGATCTTTCATACGATGTATTCGGATACTCTCTGCTCTTTCTGGATACGATCTGACGCAATACCACGACTAGCGGCTAAAGGTCATAATCCGGACCACGAGTCCTTGTGCAAATGTTAACTATACATAACTTATACCTTTTGTGTTACGATTGTTTGGACCAACCACGAAGATCAAAGACATCATAGGGTCAAGCATAGGTCAGCAAAGGACGGAAAAGACCAGAAAACGGTGTCACGACTGCCACGGTTTATTGATCCTTGTTAAGACCCTATTTACTTTAAATGATTGGTATCCTTCTGGGCCAAAGAGCGTTCATTTATCATGGAAATCTAATTGGTAAGTCTTGTAAATAACGCGTCACGCGCTTGTAAAATCATCACCTTGTGATGTCCGGTCCGGTCTCACGCAGATAATTTGGGTTCAATAACGCGTCACCCAGCAAATTTTGGGGCCATCACGCGTCACATCAAAACCATTTCCAACCCTCATTCAAATTTCTAAAATGGCACTTGATCCAAAAAGTGAGCTTTTTTACACCGATGTTATTCTTCGCAGAAAGGCATGAAGAGCTTTGCCTACCGAAAACTAGGCTGAGTACATTGTAGGGCATACAATTTTTGTTCCGCTTGATAAACCCTAGATGTATTTGTCGCTGTTTGTAATGTTTCCTTCAAAGGCTCCTAAGTACTTTGATTACGCTCCCTCATTGGCACTCAATTTTCGACAGTCCCCCCCCCCCTTTATTCTCTGATGGCGACAACTGATCCCCCTCCGTCCCCCTTGAAAACCATGTGATCTCCCCTAAAGCCTCCACTCCTCCTCCCAGAAGATAAATGACTGGTCCCCTAGCGGCTCTGATCAGTTTACAATTTGAGCTTAAGATGGGTGGAGTATCTTTACAAAATCGTCTACGGCAATTTCCAAAGCGATCGAGTGTTGAAACACGTGATTGAAGTGTTTGAGACAAGTGATCGGGAATGCATGAGACGCGTGATTGGGAGCGTTTGAGACATGTGATTGAGAGTGTTTAAGGCAAGCTTTTCCATAACAATAACGACCAATCGTTATTCCGAAAGGATTTCTTTTTTTTTACTAAGATCTCTTTCCTACAAATAACGGCTTAGTCATTAAGTGTTGTCTACGTAGAAATGCGTATGTTGCGATGGTAACGTGGAGAAAAAGAAATAGAGGAGTATTTTTGTGGAAAAAGTGAGTGACAGAAGCTCTAAATTATCCGCAGTGAGCAAATCCGGCGTTTGTACCTGAATATTTCAAGCGATTACAATGCTATGTTAAATTGATAGATAATTAGAATACAATATGACAATTTTTTGTTGCGGTACAACATCAAACATTCTACTCACTGCCCTTAACCACACCGTAGCATCCTAAAGCTTTTATCACAAACAAAGAAGATTTGACCAGGATTACAGAAGGCACTCTGGATTTTGAACTAACTTCCTTAACATCCTAACTATCATGTCATCATAAGCCTTTAAATTCCAACATCAGTTGCTGTTTCACAGCAAATTTAATGCCAGTTATAACCGAACTTGTGATCGCGCGAAACCAAAAAACATCAAAAATGGCAAACAGATAAAACAAAAGAATAAACATTGCACTCAACTCTAATCCTACGTGTTACAGCCTAGCCTAGGAAACTGATGAATACCTTAAACCTTCTTTTATAAACTGCACTGTTAAATCCCCTTTGACTGACACCCTGCCCCCTCTGTGGCTTTTGAAATGTAACTGTGGCCCAAGTGTGATATATTCTTCGCCATTTATTTTTGTGTCCTAAACTATACCGATTCGAATGGACGGTTGCATGGTTTCAAAATAGTCTGTGATTTATCTTCGATTCTATTGAATCTGTCAGCCGGCTCAGAACTTATTTGGACAATGCCACAGGTTCTTGCAGCTTGATCTGAAAGAGTACCGTGTTGTTGGAAGAACATTGTCTAAGGATTCTGCGAATTCCAAATAAATCCTGATCTTCTAGCCTCTAACCCTGATGTGATCATATTTGATTTTCCTTCGTGTAGTTCGCTAACGTGAATGACACGACCATTATCATGAGTCGCTCCTCGTAATAACTGTGCAGGTATCTGATACTACACGAATTTTTTTCTGGTCTTTACATTTAAATGCCTTATGAGTACTACAGTTAATTTTTTTCCGTGGTCCTCATTTTTTGCCCATTTTAAAGAGGCCTAAAGTTTGAAGGAGTCTGGGATCGGGTTCAGCATTGTTTCTGTTTGACTGGTTGTTCAATAAACTGGCAGCCTGGGCCGAGTTCCGCTCCTGTGCCTGAGTAGTAGAGTCGTCCCACTCTGGCACGCCATCAGCACGAGTCCCCGAGGACCCAGAAGGAGCGAGCCATTCCGGTAAAGGTTCCTCTTTGTCTTTCTGGTTGCTTGGAGCCTCTTCGGGAGGAGAAGTATCATTGAGATATGAAGTAGCAGACATTCTTCCTTTGTCGAAACTAGTACTGGGGGACCCGTAACCCCGTGGACTATGCAAGTGTCCCTGGCTTTTCAAAATAGTAATTATTGTCGAGATTTGCTCTTCTAATTGAGTCATTTTCATATTCATAACTTCGATTTCTCGTCGCACCTCGCCTTTCATTTCGGACAAACTCGAAAGAACGTCGGTACCCGATTCCGGGATGTCGGGACGCGCTCGGACAATGTTCGACGTCATACTTCTTGTTCGTGTCTTCGGAAGGACCATCATGTCGATCTCTGCTTCACTCGTGTCTCCACCGTCCACCTGATTGTCGTCAAACTCGTAGTTCTGCGCCAATTCTTCGACTAGACTCAGCTTTCGATTCTGCTTCCTGTGTCGAAATGTGACACTCGTTGGTCTGTCCCTTTGTTCCTCGTTTGCTATTTCCAACTTTGGGGTGCGTTTACGAATCTTGAGCTGGAGGTTAAAAAAATTAATAAAGCAATTTTCGATTAATTGTCGAGAGTAATCCGGTATTACTTTGTTTTTTTTGCTTCGTTTCGTGGTTTTGTTAAAAAAAAACTCGCGTCACCTCCTCAACCAATCAGATGCAAAACTAAAACCAATCACTACTTGGTCGTTCGCTGTTTCCCGCGCTTTAAGTAATTTGGCAGTTTTTACTTTGAGTTGTCATTGGCTCTTAAAGGTATTTTACTTTCTTCTGATCGGCCGTTGTGATTTCTTTGGTTCTGGTCTTACGAAACTTAATCGAAAAACGCTCTAGTTTATATTCCCTCGATGAAGAAATAAGTCGTAATTTAGTATTAACAACTGAGCTGAAAACATAAATTGGCCACCGCTAAGAGTTAAAAGGCAAACTTTTCGAGCATTAGCCCTTCGTCAGAGAGATTGGAGGAATTGTGCGTTGTGTGTGGGTTTGTATGCAGAAAATGGGGCTACGTTATTGGTGGGAGTATGATGATGAGAAAACAAGAATGAATTAGTTGAATGAAAAGCGCTCGTTGATACCGTAGGGATTAGGAGTAACGAAGAAGGTAAATTTTTGTTCTCGTGTTTGCGGCTTTCCGAACTGCCTAGGTGTAGGGAAAGTCCGCAAACTGCTATATGTTGTTTAGAATGATTATGGAGAATAAAGTGTCTGGCGACTGGTTTGGATGCGTCCTCGTCATTTCTTTCTACGTCGCGAAGGTGTTCTCGGATAATTACGTGGTTGTGCTCATTGTGTACCATAATTATCAACAAAGATTCGGCTTGCAAATTGTTTAAACTTGTACGTCTACCTTTTACAACTGTGATTTTTAAATAATATCTCATTGATAGCGGATACATTCGGCTAATATGGTTCGAAGCAACCAGTCAATCAATCAGTCAATCAATCAGTCAATCAATCAGTCAATCAATCAATCAGTCAATCAATCAATCAATCAAGTCAGAAATGCAGTTGGCCAGGCAGGCGGTCAGTTTGTCACCTAGCATGAAGAGTAAGCGCGATTTTAGTGAGCGAGTGCTCAGTATTTTTTTCTGTGACAATCATAGCTGCCATCTTTGATTTTTACAGCGGCGGAAGGATGGGGAGAGAAAGAAGTACCGAAGTAGTGGGATGAGTAACGGTCAAAAGGAAGGACAAGGGAGGGCTGGGGCAAAAGAAATTCTTCCCAGCCCCTCCCCCCCCACCCCCGTCCATTCTAATATTGAGTTAAGCTGGTCGAATAAACAATCGCAAGCTTGTACCGTGAACTCACTCATTAAGAAGCCTACACTGCAGTCTATAACTGAGTTTGTCAAACAATAAATAAATTAATCAATTAATCATTCCCTCATTCACTCAATCAATTATTCGTTCATTCGTTCATTCGTTCATTCGTTAATTCATTCAGTTTGTCAGTCATTCGTCCGTTCGCTAGATCTTCGTTCATTCATAAAGTCATTCAGAAATTAGTCAATGGATCAATCCCTCACTCCTTTAATCAATCGATCTATTGAAGAAATGTAGAATGGTTTTATGGCCAATCAGAGCGCACGTACTATTTGAATTATTTTATAATAGCCAATGAATGAATTAGACTACTTCTACGGCTGGTATGCCTCACCTCATCTCTTAAGTTGTACGATAGCACAAGGTTCTTGGTAAATTTGTTGGCAAAATCTGGATAAAACTCCAGCACCTCGATGAGTGCGTCTCTCTGAATCCAGTGAAGGTCACAATAAGTTAACGCAAATACGTCCACTGCTGACTGACCTACTGTTGGCTCATGACAAATGTTGTCACCAAACACATCATTCTCACCTTTGAGGAAAAAATATCAATGTAAAATGGAAGTGACACTCTAAGTCAATACAACAGTTCTCAAGGAAAAATCGTCTGTTCTCGCCCAAATATCATATGATCATATTTGAGTAGCACCCAACCTCTAACAGTAAACGGATGCTGAAAAGCTCTGGGAACCAAGAGTCTATATCGTGCGATAACCTGACCATCACGTAACGTTCGAACTTCGATGGCCATGCACCAGACATTTTCCTCTGGACCTTTAACCCTTCTCACGGTCAAGAGAGAAGTGTGAATCTAGCAATACGTCAGAAATATTCCCTCTGGTCATTGCACTTTTGTTAGTTGGTTACTGAAAATACCGGTACCTTTATAGGGAGTTGTTCAATAACAGAAGATAACAAAGTTTTCCCTTTTATTTATTTATTTTTTTTTCACATTCCTACCTAGTAGACCGACAACAGTTTCTCCCTGTTTGACCTCAAGAGATCCACGCGCGATAAAGTATATGACGTCCAAACTTTCTCCATGATGAATGATTCGATCACCAGGTGCCACGTGCGAGATCCAAAAGTTGCGGGCAATCGCTCGTTTCACTCCCGTGCTGGCGTCCACGAACGCGGGATTGTTCTCCAGGATCATTCGGTTGAGATGAACGCAGATGTCTGCTTGAAGATCTTTTGGACAATACTTTAAGACCTGAGGTTTAACACGAAGAGACACTTTCAGCGTTTTTGCGATTTGCTTATGCTCACTGAGTTTACGCATGCTTTTTATTATGCTTAAAGCTTGCGTATGAGTCACGTGACCTGCATCTCCAGTACTTATCCCAGCCTCGGTGGCAAAGTGATAAGGGGTGTTGCTACTCTCCCTCACCCCCTGGATAGGACGCCATTTATTGACTAACCCCACCCAGGGTGCCAGGGTACCTTGACCCATCTGCTATGGAATGGAACGTAGTCATTTCGAGATTTCCAAGATAGCTCATGTAAATTTTATTTATGGCCAATATTTATCAGAAAAGATTATTAAGAAATCCTAGTAGTCGTGTTTGAATTACTTGAAAATGTTTCCATTTATCCCGTTTGGAGACAGAAAATGTAGTAATTTCAATGTTTAAGTTTTTTCCTTTCCCTATTCCCTCCCCCATGTTTGTACCACGTTTAGCGGGGCGAAGATTAAATGTCCACGAGTTATCTAATGGCGTTCTTAACTTTTTGAGATTAAAACGAGCCCTTCTAGGTTAAATGCGTAAGAGGACTACGGTAAAGGTTTAAAAAAAAATGTGTACCTCGTCTGTGTCGATTCCCTTGTTCATTGCCCACGTGGACATGAAGAAGTCAATCGTTCTGGTAGCAAGGTTTGCTGGCAGCTTGTACAGTTTACTAAACTGCTTCATGTTGTCGATTATCGAGTGGTATTTTGCTGTGTTTTTCTGCGCTTGTTGAAGTATAGCAGAGACTTGGCCGAAAATGAGGGAGAACAAGATTGCTAAAACGAATCAAGTCAAAACATTCCTGTTAGATGTGATCCTGAAACTGTACTTCCTTTCGTTTCATTTTGTTACAAAGTACAGAGCCAATCAGATTAAAGAAGAAAGATGAGTCATAATACGCGACAGGAAAGCGCGGGAAACATTTTCCCACAGAGACGCGAGTAACATATGGCCAGGGTCTAAGTGTTGCAGTTCTATAGAGAGCGCGGTAAAGGTTTGAAATCAGGAAGGAGGAAAGATGGAGTCAGGACTGTATATCTATCCAGTTTTCAAAATGGCTCTAAAACTGATTTCACTCCCCTATACGTAAATAAGATTTATTCTATTCTGTCTGTTTGTATTGATGGAGTAAATCTTTCAGGTGTTGCATAAGGGGCATTTCGATAATAGGTCGCGAAACCAAAGAAAACTAATCTTCCAGAGGCCAAAACAAAGAACAATATCGCGCGGAAATTTCAGTAAACTTCTCGAAGCGCAGGGAAACGCCAGTACCCAAGTCCCATATGGTTTAAGTCAGTATCTGATTGGTTGACCGTGTGGAGTGTGTTTTCTAGAAAAACCACAAAGCGAAGTAAAGCAAAGTCAATTAATCTCGACACTCAATTCAAAATTATTCGACAAGTGAGCACACTCACCTCCCAGCAACATTGTGATGGATGCAAACAGCTTTTCAGCAGTTGTATTTGGCGAGATATTTCCAAACCCGATCGTTGTCAAACTAGTCAGTGTATAATACAGGGCAGAGACGTATTTAGAGGCAATGGTGGGGCCCGTCGTCAGATCTAATTCATTCGTCCCATTCTTCATTTTGTAAGGAGTCCCTACCTGGTTCCCTAAGATTTGCAGCCAACCGTGCGGGTCATACTTATCGTAGTGGGTGGCGATTAAGTAGAAAAGACAGGCAAACCAATGTGCCACGAGGCAGAATGACAGCATGAGGAGAAAGAACGTAGACGCGCCATACTCCAAGTATTTGTCGATTTTTCTTGCTACTCGCCCCAGTCTTAACAAGCGAAACACTTTCAGGAATCCAAGTAATGTCGTCATGCTCTACAAAGGAGGAAAAATTGTTGGTTATGAAATGATCTAAAAGTTTAATTCCAGCCTGAGAGCGTCGAACTAAAAGTGCAATTTGTTAACGTATGTCGGGTTTTTTTCAGTAAACTCATATCGTAAGGAAAAACTCGATACTAGTCATTCGAAGTGAAAACTTACAGCGCTGCTATTCGTTACGTAAGTGAGAATCCCGTATGGCAGGGATGAGACCAAATCCAGAAAGAACCAACTGCGAATGTAATTCCAACGAATCATCTTGAGATCGTCAATAACCTCGCCATCCTTCCCAACATAAGTCGTGTGAAAATTCAGGGCAATGTCAGCTAAAAACATCCAATCAACGAGCAGATCCAAGACAGAGACCGCGTCATGCTCGAATGCGAAGCAAACAAGAAATGGCACGGAAATCGTGGTGTAAAGCGTCAGGAAGAGAATCACCCAGTCCCAGGTTGTTTTGAACGTGGTGTAATGGAGGATCACCCGCGGTGGCGTGTGGGTACGTCAAGTTTGTAATCTGGCAACACATCGTCATTCAGAGACATGAGCTGAAATTCACAACACGTGTAAGTTAAAAAATTTGAACGAGTTTTATATCGTTCAATGACGATGTTTGTATTATGTTGGAATAAATTTTGTAATCCGAGGCGAAAGTAACTTCCGCTGGAAAAATTCCCTTTTGCTTTTGCGGCGGAACATCAGCCAGAAAAGAAAACTGAAGATTCTCCAATCTTCCAAAGGTTGAGGTTTTGAAAGATGGGTAGCACAGAATATGATTTTCACAAGAATTTTTATAGGGAGGGAGTCGGAATACAAAGAACACCGATAAACATGGGCGACCATAAAACTTGACATGATTCAGAATGAAAGCGTAAACTTGATTCTACTTTCGAAGTGTCCACCGAACGCTTCCATACGTTTAAAAATTTTGCTAACGAAAAGCGTTAAATGGAATCGCCATTAAAAATGGAGAAAAATTCCAATTACAGTTGCGATTTTTTCTTTTGCGCATTATTAAACAGAGCTCAAAGAGTGTCACTAATAAAGTTTTTGGAACATCTGCTTTTTGATGCGACACCTAGTCAAAATGCAAACGTTTTCCAACACATATATTTAATTTGCATGACTTCTAGAGCTGAATATTTGTTTGCAGTTTAAGTTTGTACGACTTCCATATTTGACTTCTGTCTGTTTACGACGACAGAAGGACACTCTGAACCCAACCCATCCCTCGATCACAAAGAAACTTTGTTTTTGGCTTTTATGCATCAGAGCTGTAAATTTTATTTTAGCCAAATACGCTAAAAGAGTTGCCTTAAAGTCTCTTAAAATAAATACCCATCACGATATATTCAGTGTGAAGAAGAACACATTAAATCTTCATAAAATTTGAATTCTTATACCCAGGCGAACATTTTAGTGATAAATTGAAAAGCGCGCAAATCAACGGAGCGGTGAAAATAGCAGATTGGAAATGTTTTTGTTTCGCGGGCAAAGATCAAAGTGGTTTTGTATCTAAACCGGCGCGAAGAATCTGTTATTCTAACTCACCGTCGACTCCTTTCGCCGTCGAAAAAATTGTTGCTATTCTTTAGGTTTCACCGACATATTGATGAATTGTTTATAAACCGTTGACATTAACTGGTAAGATGGAATCAAAGCAACACGGTGTTTATGTTGCTCGATCTTGAAAGGTAGAAAAAGAAATTCTCAGGCTTTGCCTTCAGCAGCAATTAGGAACTCGTATTTCATCCAAACGATTGGGTGATACTGTATTCTTTTTCAGTTAACAAAAGGAGGTCAACTGTTTGAAATTCAAAATTTTTTTTGCCTTACACAACGTTTAATTACGAAAATCATTTATGTAAACACACACGCCCCTAGAGTTGAATGCATCCGTAAACATTTGCTACATAAATAAAAACTTTTTGATCGGCGAGCGGGCTGTTCACGATTTGAGTTAAAAAAGAACCGGGTTTCAAAAAAAAAAACTTAATTGAAAGAGGGCAAGAGTATCAAAACTTAGCCCTTCAGTAGGGTTACAGTTCAATTTTTAACCGAGAGAAAAATAATCATTTTTTTTTTACCGTGAATTACTCTTTATTAATAATTCAGAGTATTCAAGTTGGATGGCAGCTGCATTTGTTAGCGAGAGAATGTTTCATTATGTTCGCTGCTTTACCCTTAGGGCTGCGAAAACAATAGAACTACAGTAATGACTACAATAATCATTATAATAATATTCATTTTAGTAATAATGATAATACTAATAAAAATAATAATAATAATAATAATAATGATAAAAATAATAAGCCATTTTGTCTGATTATTCGAACGGTTTTTTGTCGTGGAAGCTCCCTCTCTTAAACGTTATAATTTTGTTCACGCGTTCTACTTTCTTCTCGTCTTCGATAGGGAAACTTACTATGAAGGAGCATTCTTGCCTTCCCGTTGTTCCGGCGCGATTTATACCAAATAAAATGAAACGACAAACGATTTTACTCACGGCTGCTGATTTGCTGGGCGTTCCGTTGAGTTGTGGTTTTCTGTTTGAACGCGACAAGAACTGATTTGTGCCTCGTGAGAGTTTTGTTAAGTCGCGCCCATCCCTGGGGCCTCCGTTGTTCTATAGAAAGCATATGAAGGTACAAACATTAGGCCTGTACGCGTCTCTTTGAACAGCTTGTAAATCTTTTGTTTGCCTCTAGTTATTAAAATAAAGTCCAATCATTCAATAACTTATCCAAAAAAGGGATACTCATCTTTGAATCTCTCTACTAAAGCAAATATGACCCTCTAAGAGATAAAGATTCTGTTCAATTAGGATAAACCGTTTTCAGGTTGTTTGGATTGGTTGGTATTTCCATATCCTAGTGGGAAAACCTGGTTTAAGTTAAAAGGCTTGATCAACTTTTACAAATGGCTGAAAACCAAAAAGGTATGGGTAAAGACTCTTGTTCATTTATGCGAGCTTATTGAAGTCAAGCGCGACCTTCAGTGACTGGCCGCTAAGCTCACTGTAAACAAAAACAATATGGCATGTTACTGGTGTTTATTTCTTTCGATACGTTGGAAATGGAAGACGAGGATGAATTCAAAGGGGTGTAAGTCGGATCGAGTCCAGGCCAGTAATTACATTTTCTGTTGTCCTCCCTCGGCCTGTAAACGCAGATAAGCCAGTGGTGCTGAATATTCACGCTTAATACTTCGGATGAAACGAGTTTGAGTACTCGTAACACCTCGAATAGACGTAACATTTCAGTTCAACAAAAGAATCCTGGGAGCGACGTTGACATGATTGACAGTGTACGATTATATTAGCCAATCAAATGAGCGTGCTGCCAAGGGTTTATGTCACTGTCCGTGGTCTCTTCCGCTGTTTTGCAAATGGGTACTTTTGTAATATAAAGCGATAATAAAAACTCACAGTCCTTTTCTAAAGTCGAAATACATGTTTCCAGAAGTTTCCAAGTTGTTCTAAAGATATCGCATGGAAGATGTGGTAAGAATTGAAATTCAAAAGCAACCCAACAAAAACATATCAAACCTTAATATCCAAATTTCTTCAACTTTTTTCATTTCCGAGTCTTGAAATATGAATGATTTTGTACAAATTCTGTCCAAACAGTGTAAACAGAAATGTGACCATTCTAAAACGGTCAAAGTACATTTTTCTGCCAATAGAGATTCAGCAAGAAGATTGGCTCCACCACATAAGTTTTACCCAAACAAACAGAGCTATGATGATCCTATCATCATAGACATGCATTGGGTAGCGAAATTAGATTTTGCGATTCGCGGTTTACTCAACAGGATATGATAGTTTTGCGAGGGAAATAGCTGTTCTAAAGATAAATGTACTCAAGAAAGGGTTGACTTAAGGAATCAGCTGAGATAGAGACTTCCGCTGATGGGTTCCTGTTCCTGTTCCTGTTTATTTCACAGGGAGAGGAGAAGTTTGTTTTTACCTGTACCGACAATGGGATCTTTGAACTCCGTGATGTCTTTCAGTGTAACAAGGAACAACATCACTTCGCCTTTCTCGTTTTTGATCGGTCCAAGATGGACAGAACCCACATAGGGTTACCTGAAAGAAGAAATAGAAGGTATACAATTTTTAAATATGCAATAGTCGTTTATTTTCTGGTGGCTTAATACATATTTAAAAAAAATGGTATTTTCAATTCGAGATTGGTCGGCTTTCATAACGTATCATCTTACGTCTTTTTGATATGCAATAAACTCTTTTGAATGGCTGTCTTCGCCTGCAAAGCATTATGAAGCTCTCTTATTGTCTCCGGGTCTGTCTGTTGACCAAACAGGAAATTGCAGTCGCAATTTTTCTTCATCACTTCCGCTCGCGTGTATCCTGTGAACTTGCCAAACCCGTCACTCGAGTATACAATGGGGTTTTCCATAATCTGAGCGTTCCCAAGTACGAATAACGAGTCTGCAGTCAAACTGAAAACAGAAAAAATGTCGTATTTACCCATTACTTCATAAAGGAATGAATTAGAAAAACTGCCTATTTTGTTTCTGGAATAAGCTGAGTTTTACAAACGTTTTGATTGGTTCTTACATAGGATCAATTGTAGGACAGACGCTTAGATGACGTCACCATTAATTTTTTTTCCTTCTTCATTACATAAAACAAATCGATTCCACGTTGCCGTGGGTCTCCTCAGTAATAGAACACAGAAGACGTCAAAATATGATAAGACCATCCAGGACACTCTCAGTTGCGCCTCGTGGGCCACTCTCCGCCGTTCTTACCATATTTTGGCAACTTCTGTGCTCTATTACGGAACCGACGCACGGCGGCATGGAATCTTAAAATTTATCAGGTTTGCTCTTGAAAAATTATTCCCTGCTTGGAATAATAGATAATGTA
Organism: Pocillopora verrucosa; assembly: GCF_036669915.1. Taxonomy (NCBI): domain Eukaryota; kingdom Metazoa; phylum Cnidaria; class Anthozoa; order Scleractinia; family Pocilloporidae; genus Pocillopora; species Pocillopora verrucosa. The sequence goes on along the minus strand of NC_089318.1, from coordinate 22,375,235 downwards.
TTTGGTTTCCATAATGAAACAAGAAAACTGTAGTTCTTTGGTTTAAGTTTTTTTTTTTTTTTAAGTCCTTCGATTCTGTCTTCTGCCAGAACTGAGCACAATTTTGAAATTTACATCCTGATAACAGCACGTAAAATATGAAAAAGCTCCAGCTATCACTAATGGAATATGAAGAAGCTTTTTATAATTTTCACTAAAGAAAACAAAAGAGAACAAAACAAGCTGGTAATTATGACAAGGTGGTTAAAACTTCCTGTGCAGCAATTTCCAAGCAAGCGTCAAACGTATGACGAGCACAAGTTTTGAGTTCCTACTACTCTTTACAACTTCCTGTTTTTACAGACTGCGACACACGAGGAGGAACTAAAGAAAATTCATATAAGATAAAAAAATTCATTAAACTAGTTCTGACCGAAACTGATCTTTGTGCGAGAAAAAGGTAGTATGTTCCCTCGTCCAATTAATCTTGTCATTTTAAACCTTTGTTTGGTTAGGATAAACTCTGAACTACAGTAGGATCAATTATGAAGGTTTTTTTTTCCATATAAAAGTGTTTGCTATTTTGATGTGCAAAGTCTCCGCACAATACAAAGACTTCCCGTCAATTGATAGTGTTTCGCAGACTTACTTTTCAGTCGGAACACGATAAGACGTCTTGTATAATCTCAAGTTTTATCTTTTTTGAAAACCTGAAGATATTGTTTTCGAAAGAGTGGAACCTTCAACATTTGTCTGGAACTTTCTTAAAATGACTTGCAAAATACCCCATGGAGTGCCTTGCGAAATATCCGAATTACTGAACTTTCAAATAATTAATGAAGTCGGATTAACCACTAGTACATACGAACAAAAATTCACTGCAATCTGAAATTGCTCAGACTGATAAGAAAGAATTTCTAATTACAAAAGCTTCCATTCAAAGGATGCAACGAGTAACCTGGTCCAGAGGCGCTGGAACCTTAGACATTTGTCAGCAATTTTTAAAAACTGGCTTGCAAAATACCACATGGAGTGCCTTGCGAAACACCCGAATTACTGAACTTTCAAAATAATTCATGTAGTCGGACTAACCACTGGTACATACGAACCAAAATTCAGTGCAATCTGAAATGCATAGACTGATGAGAGAGAAATTTCTAATTACAAAAGCTTCCATACAAAAAGATGCCACGAGTAACCTGTTATTTACCTACAAAATTTCCATCACTGTCTAATTACAACAACTTAAAATCAAAACGATCACAAAATGAAAATATCCAATTCGGTTAATCAAAACGCCTTACTAACCGATACCTCAATTTGAATCACTTCATAAACTACGAATTAGAGTGTATAGAACGACTAGGTTTCAGCGAAATCAAAGGAGTTTAGGAATGCCAACGTAATCAGGACTTTAATCACTACACAACAGCAAGCAAGATCCAGTTTACATGTTCAACAAATTATTCATATACATATAGACAATTTCAAAGGTGTTTAAACGAGAAAAATACAAGATATATTAAGAAAGAAATCGAAAAATGTGTATCGCAGTTATTAAATTTAAAGATTACAGTCTTGTAGAATAATACAGTAAACACTGACATGGAAAAAGCAATCATATTCACACATATTTAAAGAAGGAAATTTATATCACAGTTGAATATCTTCGTATTATTCTCTACGGATTATCCATACCGTTTACATTAAGCGAATTTATAACTGCCGCCAGTGTGTCGAAACAAATTACTTTGTCAAAGTCAGGATTCCTAGCTTAAGGGGCCCTTCTGGTAGTGTGTGAAGCTTTGTTTAGGCTAGTATTATATTTTCTGATAGCATATCACCGCAAAACAATCAGAGAGTCAACCAAACTCAAACTGGATATCTCATCATATCAACAGGATTTTCAAGCTTTGAAAAATGACAACAAAGGTTCATTATATTTTAAAACAAAATTATCCTCAAAGACTCAATGTGCTAGAGACTGCACCATTTAGATTCGGAGATGAAATTCAACGCACGATTCTTGTAGTTTTGTTCTAATATTTATGGTAATAGTGTTTCCTTATTTTACAGACCTGTTTAGCATATTTACCATAAGCAATACTTACGTAGTCCATTTGAACGGCGTACAACATTTTCCATAAAATTATTTTGAGGCACAACAAGTCCTCTTCGTCCAACTGGCATCTCGTCCCTGAAAACACATTCATTCAGCGATCGTAAACCATTGGTTCGGTTATCCTAAATTGGAGTTATCATTACTGTAAATTGCGAAAAATCAACATGAATATTCAAGTACAAATATTGCCTATCTAGAGTACAGATTTGAAACTCCTGTTGTTTGAATGTCGCCGTGTTGACACGTGATCAGTTGGAGGCCCTCTACACCTGTTTTCCAAAACAATACGTACGAACATGGCAAGTTGATATTAAGACTTCAAACCCAGTGAAAACGGTAGAAAATACATCGTACAACCTTAAATAAATTGGATGAAAAACAGTGAGGTTTTTATGGCTGGCTTTAAAGACTTAATCAGTGAAATTTGTTGAGCACCCGTATGGTGTGTGTTGATCTATATCAGCCGAAGAACGTTCTGGTTAGGGAATTTCTCAGATCATAATCTTGACTAAAGTTCGATTTTTTTTTTCGGAAGTAAGGGCAGTGTTTGTCCATTGTTCCCAAAAGCAATTTCAGTTGTAAGCTTGATATAAAACTGAAGCAAACCAACCAAGACATTAATGCTTACATGTTTAATCTGCTTGATTAGAAGTCTTGAAGAACGGTGCCTTTAACACGCGTTTCTTATCGTGTTAGAATAGACGGCTTTTCCAACCCTTAATTTTTGACTATTTACTTTTATTATCCACACCGGGAGAAATTACCATAACACAATACTTCCACCACTCAGAACTGAGCGTTTGACGAAAATGACATTTGGTTAGCGGTAGCACCGCCCGAGAGACATACGTCAATTTTTCTTGACAAAGACTTTCTCGTAAACACATGAAATATTTAACAGTATATTTCGATATGAAAGGCACGATATATTCGTTAGTTGAAACCAAGTTTTACAAATTGCGGAGAAAAGAACACAAACGAAATGAGGAAAGGTACATCTTTAAGGAATCACTTTGATTTTTGATTTCGTGCAGACACCTGTCCTCAGCTCACTTGATTGACAATCGTCAAAAGTCATCGGCAAACACACCGACCAAAGTGTCTAAAATGAATACTAAAAAAATTGTATAAATAATTGGCTTAAAGTGGCCAACTGCAAAATGCCTTCTTTCGAGACATAAGAAAAACATCGGTTATTTGTTTCTATTTGGCTACAGAATGTAATATTGATAAAAAAGTTTAGAAATAATGCTCTCCGGGTGTTCTAATAAACTGCACCAAAAAATAATTTTTCACACTTTGCTGTATAGTGTTCTGCCGTGATGAAAAGTAATCATAGGTCGTTACAATTAAAAGGCTTTAGATCGAATTAATTTATGAGGAGAAAAATATTTAAAAAACCCAGCGAAAATTAAATAACTGACCACAACTCTCTCAGATTTGCTTTCCGCTTGTTTTTTTTCTCTAAATATTCGCCACATTTTTATTTATTATGATTTCGAAATATGGAAATAGTCCCTTCGTTCATTTAACTACGCTACAGGGAACAAATACTTAGTGAATGGCGCCATGGAATTAAAAATTAAGTAACTGTGTTTTGGCGTTTTTTTAGTTAGGCAGCCTTAAAGACTTCAAGCATTTTGAGTAATTCTAGCGTTGTTTTTTATCGCATTTGATGTTCAGACAATTTAATTTCCTTCATAAAATCTTACATTAAGCAAAAGAAAATATTTGAATAACAGAACGGATTGGTCGCGTAATTGAGGCCACCTTTAAGGATAGTTAACGATTCTTTTCTTCAGGTAATTTCGCACAGTAAGACCCTGAGGCTCCTAGCTATTTATTTCAATTCTCCTCAATTTAGGCGGTTGTCTAAAATTTCTATTCATTTGGACTTTTGAGGAAGGATTCTCTCAGCTTGACACGCCCTTTGTCGAAGGAAATTAGCCTACAACATTTTAACTGTCCATGAAAAAACCAACTTTACTGTTTCTCGCATATATACGCATTGCGGACCACGCAGCTGAAACTTTACTCTACGAAAGAGCTCTGTGGACAAAAGTTGCCCCCACGAAAACAACAAACAAAACAAAAAGATAATTTTCAAGTTCCTCTACATAACCCGCACAGGATAAGCTGATTCAAGTTACAAGGTTTGAAATAGGAAAGATTAAAATTGCTAAGATTTGAATTTACCATTTTATTTCGCCGTTGTCAACCATATATCTTTGGGACTTGGATCATTATAACAAAGTCTCATATCTTGAATTGTTGGACTTTTCGAACGTTCTAAAACATTCGTTTAAGCACTCTAAAAATGCCCCTGTCTCTTGACACAGGTAGCCAGCCACTGGTATCTTTCAATCGGTAGTGCATTTCTAAGCGCGATGTGAAACTCAAGGTCAAGTGGAACAACCATTCAAAAAGCAAGGATTAACGGAATCCTGACTTAACTATCAAGGTTACGTTGGAATGTAACGTGATGTGGGAACCACAAATAAGGAGAAATTTTTTCAACGTGTGGTAACATTTTGCAAAAGGTTGAAAGCATTTTGTAGTAATATATCTATTATTTATAACCATAACTTCTAGGAGTTCCGTACTAATTGTAGTTATAATTGATTTGTTTGTTGGGGTGAAAAATTTCCATAAAAATGACTGGCGAGGACTATCACTAACAGTGTATTTCACAACTATTTTTTTATGACGTGATGATATTTCAAGATTCTTTCCAATTAACGTTAACCAAGCTGAATATTGAAAATTATTTTTATCTAAGCAGCAGAACTATAGCACTGTATGAGATGACTGAGCCGCAAGATGATGGGCAATGTATTATTCAAATAAGAATGGGGCTTTCGTAAAGTGAAAGAATCCCTAAGGAAGGAAAGGGAGCGACCCTTTATCTGCGTCAAAAGTTACCCTGTACCCCAAAGGGTATGGTTTTCTTCAAGAGTGGTCTTAAAGTTGTTTGGAAAACGCGTTTAACTCTAAGTCGAGAGGTATGGGTTCGAGATCTACCGGGTAGTGCTCTTGGGCAAGACACTTCGATCTCACATTGCTTAGTCAACCGGGAAGTAAATGTGGGTTAAAGTGAAATAGTCAGGGAGGACGAAAGAAAAGTTGAAATAGGTATGTCGGCTTTCCTGAAATCTCTCTGTGCTTTTGGATTTCTTTGTGTTACACCCTCAAAACTAAAAAATTTGAGGGCGAATATATTTGTAGGTTAAGATTTCATGAATGTTATAAAAACTATAGTTGGTCGCAATAGGAAATTATAATTTTTTAGAAGCTGCCTAGGGAAATTTCAGCTTATCACCGCAAGCGCAACTTTGGCGTACAAGCGCTCACTATTACTTCGTGCGATGTTTGGCCGCCATTTTGGATTTTTGATGCCGAGGGAGGCGGGGGAGAGAAGGAAGTATATACCAATCTATTGGATGATTGGTGGAAGGAGGGGGGAGGGGAAGGGAACATATTTTACTATCCCTCCCTTCTCAGTGGAATCTAATCGTGAATAAAACATGGCGGCTTTCGAGCCTATAATGAGAATTAGCACTCCTTAATAAGATGCTACCTCACATATCGATTTCATCTTAAGCAGTTTTGAGGTAAGCTAATATGGGAAATACTTCTTTTCCGTGTAATCAAGATATTTCCATCCGTTTAGATATTTAAAGATGCCGAAATCTGTTCCAAAAATTTCCAAGTTATCTATAAAAAAAACACTGCTTTTACTGGCCAATAAACGTAGCAAATTCTTGCTTCACTCCCACTTTTGAGCAAACAAAGAATTAGTTATTGAAAGCTGACTGTGAGTACAAGAAAGAAAGAAAGAAAGAAAGAAAGAAAGAAAGAAAGAAAGAAAGAAAGAGGCAGGAGAGAGGGAGGTGCTTTGAGTTACCAAGAAAGCAATCAAATTTTTGCAGAACATCACTTAATACTGTGCATGGCTGAATCCTCGAGTGGGCGAGGTGAAGCGAGTTCTGGGCAGTGTTTGCTTATATTAGCTTATATTAGCTTATAAATTGTTAAATAAATGTGTTCACTTTTTCTCCTACACCTTTTATCATGATACTTCTTGCCAAAAATAACTTAATGACGAATGAAAACGAGGTTTCATTTTACAAAAGTATAACTCATCAAACCTTATCTAATCTTACCTTATCTCCCAGTAGAGGATTTCCAATTTCACAGCTACTTCAAAGAAACGCCCACTCTTGAATGAACTGCTACCGGCCGCTGTGGTATATTCGATTCAGAAACAGGTGACAAGATCTTGTGAATACCTCTCCATCTGAAATTAATAAGTAATGTTTAAGCCAATTTATCGTAGGAGACATAATAATTATGGAAAGTAAGCATTTATTACCCGAAGGATATCCAATGTTTTGGCGACAAGGCTGACTTTCTGTCTGCTTCATGCATAGCGGTTTTCACCATTGTCCGACAGAAGGACTTTGTGCGTATACCCTGACACATGCTCTTTTTTCAACTGTGGAATTCCGGATTCCGGGAATACGAGTATCGATAAAAACATTTCTTCACCTAATTAAGGCAACTCTGAAAAAATTCCACCTCACAAATATTGAGCAAAAATTTTCATCAAAATTTGTTTATAATTATAACATGTGAACAAAAGTATAGAGCTTACTATGAAAATCGAAAGTTGCTCCCGCTTTGGTTTGATGTCGCAAACCAGAGTCATTTGAGCTCTTTCACAAAACACACGGCACCATTTAATGCTAAAATGCTGACAAGGTTTTTTTTTATGGAAAGTTTTAAAAGGGAATAGACGAATTATGCATTTTAATAATCTATTTTCTTGACACATGCGCCGCCATTCCTGACATGTAACACTTACTTTTAATTCGGCCATTTGCAGCGAACAATAAAAAACACAATGCAGATGACTTATTTTCTTTGTGCTTTGCAAAATGTTAGAGAATATACTTTTTTTCCTAATACGAACCAAACGTCTTTTTGATGCTTTCCGTTCCGTTTATCTGGGGTTTGACCGCCGATCAAAATTGAAAATATATTTAACACAGATCTCTAAGATTCAGCGCTGCATATGCGCTACCGCTGTTTGAGCTCCAGTGCTGAACGACTAATCTTTTTTTCAGTGCTAATATCTTAACCGGCATCAGTGCAAGTAGAAAGCACAGAAAGTAGGACGCGGAGATTACAAGGTATTTGTAATCATGCACCGTTAAACGTCGCTTAGCAAGTACCTATGTTGTCATTTCACCGCTATATTTTGGTTATACACTTCAAACTCACCTCAAATTCAGTTGAATACGACTCGATTAGCACACTCGCCTTTTCTTTGTGAACGTTTTGCAGAGTATTGAATGAAACGTAGAATGATATTGAAATAGGCTGAATTTACACTCATTTTTATTCAACGCTACGTCACGAACAATTTAAAACCAGGTGTTCCAACGAATTACCTTTCCAAATCATTCTCAAAAATGAGTTATTATACATCTTGGAGTTTGACACTAATGAAATGCAAGCGAAGCTTTAAAGCATTTTAATGTAGTTAAAAACCGTTTTCTGTTTTACCCGCTCAAGGCCGTATATTAATAAAGTTAAGCTTTCTCTTTCAAACAATGCTCGTTCGTTCGATTCCAGTAGCATGAATCTTATCTTGCAGAATTAAAATCCCTACTAAAAGATAAAGGTTTTGCAATGACTATACGCAAATAACGCGGTCTAACTGTCACGAAGCATTTATATTAACACTTCACGTTACGATAGCAGGTGTATTTAAATATGTCCTCAGTCAGTCAAGAGATTCTCCAATGTTTAAGACAAAAACCATGACTCTTACAAAAAGTACATAATTCTGTAAAATACTTTTTTTTCTTTTCGGTTTTCAATGGAGATCTTGTCTTATGTAAGCTCGGTTGAAAATCCACTGACCGTACTGCACACCAAATAAGCGATAAGCGTGCCAATCTCCAGGACATCTGACACAGAGACATTATTAACAAAAGCAATTTGAAAATCTCCTGTTAAAACGCCCACTAAAATACGTCAGGACGTGTCTCCTTAGCCAATCATTTTATTTTAAAAAGTTGTAAGTTTTGAAATATTTGCCCGGCAATCCCAATTTGCATTTATTACAACCTTAGCTACTGATAACCTTGGCATCAGTTCGCATTCAATTAAATTTTGACACGCCAAAGCGATTAAGCGCATTTAAGCGATTTCCGATGCCGACTAACTGAGCAATTTAATCTTCGAAATGTTTTTTTAAAGGGAGGGGGGGCAAGAGTAAGGGGAATTTTTTTCGCCAAAATGCCCTACTTATAGTTTCTTATAGTCTTTACAAAAGTCCACTTTATGTGAATTGCCACGCAATTTCTCGTTAATATCAAGTAGGGATTATTATTTGAACTAACATCAAGAGAATGTAAGGAGAATCTGCATTGAGATCTCGAGAGTCAAAGGGCTCAACTAAATGTGGCTTGGTTCAATCACTAAAATCATAGATTCTTTCACGAATCTAAGATTTTACCATTAAAAAGTTAATTACAAAATTTCGTCATCCTTCTTACCATGGAGGTGTAACTCACTGGTAGAGCGCTCGCTTTACATGCGAGAAGTTATGCATTTTAAATCGTGGCTGGAGACCAACTCAATCCTTCATTTTAAGATTTCCTGATAAACTATTGAGTGTCAGCATTTCACTGAAAACTTGGTTTCCATCGTATGATTGCCACTTTCCCTATATGTGGCTTTTGCAGCTCTCTCGTTTAAAAACTACAGCTCATTATATAATTTATTTCATTAAATGAGCGATGTGATTCAATATCTTCCTCATATATCGGCATACAATAGTTTGCTATCAACGTTGGTGATGCTGGAACCAAGAACATGGCCTAACTAATTCTATTCACTCGAGCGATACTTTTGAAATTTCTTATACATGCAGTACACTGGACGCATGTTACATATGAACCTAGTTTCTGGCCAAGCTTAGTAACCCCTTTCCCAGAAAGTTTATTGAAGCTGAGTTGGTCAGGTACGTGAAACATTTGTGACATGTGCTTTCGTTGATTAAAAAATATTACGCAACATTATGCATTAGCAGAGAAAACATGGACGGTCACTGACAAGCCTGAGTTTTCTTAAGCAAAGAAAACTTTCTGACGATACTCGCCAAAGCAAACTTGCTGTAGGATAATAACTTTTCCTCCTTAAGTCCTTAAGCTTGTTCGTTTCCTTAGAAGTATTTCAGACAATTTCAAAAACTTGTACGTCGATTTTCAGACAAGAGGACTTGCCAGATAAAAAATTGCCAAATTTTTACATCGACACTGTTACAAAGAGACTTTCCAGGGAAATTGTCGAAGAAACTTATCCACGACAAAATAAGTTGACACATAACGCTCGCGTAGCAACTTTCGGGAACAATAAGATAACGAATTGCAGTTGCTTCAAAAGCCACTTCCCCAATTCAATGTTGTAAATTCACAAAAAGCAAGTACAATGTTCAGCAAGGGTACAGATAGTAAAATTAAGGGTATTTCCGATAAAAAGTGATATGATATTGTGATCTTAATGGCAATGTGACAACAAGTTTGTCACGTAGACTTTTTAGCTTGTGTAAATAGCGAAGAATATATATTCGATTTTCTGCACTGCTTGGGTTTTCCCTTTGTTCCATATTCTTGAGGGATGAATTTGATATTTGTGTGTAAATAACCTAACTGTGGGTGATAGCACAACATAGAAAACAATAATTTTAAGAACTGCCGACCAGTAAACACTGCATGTTTAGTGTTAAATAATTGCGCGCATCTCATTGAGCTGGCAAATGCTTAAGGTTTTTCATTTTATACCCAGCCCACTCTTCACTTAGTAAAAGTTTCGGTGATGTTCGAGGCAATTAAGACCCACAGAACCTCAAAGAAAGTTGTTGTGTTAAAAAAACAATATAAGATAATGCGGTCAAATTAGCCCAGCGGAAAACAATGAAGCATTTTCACAACAGCGTAAGTACAAAGGTTCAATCTCTTTGAGATCTTCCCCTCTTCGACACCAAGCTTTGTTTGGAAGCACGAAGCTCTAGTCTTCATGAAAGAAATTATTATTTCAAAGGAGTACTGTTGTTTACAATACCAAACTATAAACAAAGCAGAAATTACCTGCTGACAAGATACCTTGCTGGATTTTCAAGAAAGTTTTAAGATCATACTTAGCTAATAGAATTGTTTTTCAGCATGCGAGTCTATGAAAGACCACATCTCAGAAAAAAAAAAACTCATGTGAAAAATTTAATTTCAGTAGTGAGAATGACCATCGTGCTCATGTGTTAAAATCGTAGCAAATTTCACACAAAGTTTTGAAGATAAGAATGAAATAAAAGCGGAATTGAAACTCAACACCATGTAGTCAAATTTGTGGTTTTGATAAATTTACAGACCGCGGACTCAATTTCAGGAACTCAATAAATTAACTTCAGAAATAAGCCCGCTGTGGATATATCTAAAAAAAATAGCAAGTTATTGTTATTATTCCTGAAAAGCCAAACTATGGAGTTGTGTAAGATAAACGAATATCAGAGGAACCTTACTGATAAACCACTCCGAAACCATTGTTGTCTGAAAAACTAAAATAGGCCCGTTATGAAATAGCCTATTTCACTGAAACAGCTAATATTTCGCTTCCACGTTCAAACTTGAAAAATAAAATTTGATGTACAAATATTAATATTACATTTGGGAGAAAATTAATGGTATTTCTTATTTCAAGTTACTAGATCGTGGAGAGTACAACACAGGCTGTTCGAAATTGAAAAAAAGAAAGTTTAGAATGGTCAACATAAGCCCAGTTTATTTTACCAATAAACATATAACGGGAAATTTTCAAGACTTCCGATATGATTTATTAGGGCACATTTGTTTTAAAATGGGAACACATAGCAGTGGAAAACGAAAAAAGCCGCCGCCTCTTAAATTCTGCTGCGTATTTCTTCCACTTCGTATTAAAAAATATGATAAAAACTGCCCTTCTCATATTGCAGCTTTCTGAGGGTCATCTCTTTTGGGAGTCTCTATCAATAATTTTATCGCAATTTCGGAACTTGACGAATGCGCGTCTTGGCAATGCATTTCATTGTTTTTAAGCTGCAAAGTTCAATTATTCAACTTACCTAATCCGTTGGAAAATCTTTTAAGCTAACCACCAAATAATATTAATGGCCAATAGTAATTTTTGCGTCGTTTCACCTGTGTATCTAGAATACCTCATTCACTAGATTACCTTAAGGGACAAACTTGCCATGAATAGTTTTGTAATTCTGAAACTGACTTGGCGTTCGACTCATACTCTTACTAGGACTTTTTATTGTTGAATATTAGGCTCTGTGAGTGTCGTATTTGCGTTTACATAACAGCTAAATACTTCCTGTTTATAGCTATGATAGCTTTTAGCGAGCGATATTCTTTAGATGCAAAATACTTTAAAATTTTTATCGTCCTGCAGTGACAACTTTCCTTACCTGAATTCGTCGTTTCGAGAGTTACGCATGAAGATAATCGAATATGTAAAACCTGCAGATATATCGTTGGAGCGATATTCCTTGCGGATTCATACGGGAAGAAATTCGCCCAATTTACATATCATTTTTTTACACCTTCCAACTCCAATTATGTGTGGGGCAAATTGCCAAAATTAAGCTGGTTGCAGTATTCATTCTGCTTGAACGGAAACGACGAGAGGCACTACTCATTAATTTTAACAACACCTGATTTGATGCTGAAGTTGTCCAAGTACAATTGTTTGAAAGTTTGCCTACCAAGGAGTGACTGTGATTTATCCTCTATAACAAAACAACGAAGAATCAGTTTAATTTGTTCATTTTGATAAATTTAAAAATATCATTGTTAAATGTGATGTTTAAACTCTCCAGTATCTTTAGCTAAATAATTACTTCGCAGAATTTCAACGCTCCTAAGGCATTGTAGATAACTTTCTCGCTGAAATTTTTAGGCCCTTTTTTTCAAACTATTTAACTATTATATATTTAGTAGAGGTTCTTATATACTTTTAAAATATCGAGCATTTTCATATTTGTAAAAAAATGGGATGGTTGTGAAACGATTTAATAATATAACCCAACAATGGTATTCATTCTCACTTTTACATTAATGCCGACATAAAACAAATAATTAGAATTTTCGAAATGAAAACAACTATACTGCGCCAGGGCAACCTTAATTCATAAAACAAGTGTGTAAAGAAAAACCTTTTTAAAAATAATTTTGCACAATCTGTAAGAATGAAGCGAGCGTTTTGTACGTAAAATTTGCCTGGTATGATTTTATGTAGTTTAATGTTTAGAGCCGAGGGAAAGAGATATTCCAAATTTCAAAAGAGAAAATATATTAATTAGTCTGATATCTCCTCCCCTCAGTTCAATATAGTGATGTCTTTTCAATGGTTTCCAAAGACAACCAAAATCTATTAGACATCTTGTCATCAGTCTCCACAGACAACAGGCATCTATCTCTTTATGTCTTTCTTCACCTTAAAATTTAATCAGTCAATCTATACCATGAATGGTCTTCCAGATAATTCTCTCTCCGGCTGAAAAGATATAAACGCAGAATATCTTAAACCAAATCAAATAATATTGATTTTGTGCAAAATTACTGCCAAAATTATTGTCTATTCATTCAATCAAATTTTCGCTCATTCATACAAAGTATGTATTTTACGCGATGTCATATATCCTTCAACTCTTTCACCGAAAAACATCGAGACAAAGACATAAAAGTAAACCACGTTATTTAAAGTTACTAAATAAGAATTATTTCAGTGGTGTTCTACTGATGTCTATTTAAAACATTGGATCTCAAATCGTTCCTATAGACTCGTAGTCTGGGTCCGTTTTGTTATGTTTTTTATTTCTGTCGTAGAAAACTAATTTTTATTAGTTGTTGTCATTTGTAGAGAAAAATTTATAGATTGAAAAAAAAATATACGCCTTACACACGCATGGTTTTTGTAGCCTTAAAAATACTTGGTGAAAATTAAAAGTTCTACAGTTTCTAACGTCTGGTTCCAAATATGACCGGCTAATCTTCCACACTTTAGCGAAGAATGGAAATTTTTAAGCAAGAAGAAAATTCCCATTTAAAGGAAGATTGAGATAAACAACAGATTTGTTAGTCTTGTTGGCGTCAAGCATGTGGACGAGAAAATAAATAACTGTCAGGTATTTAAAAATTCAATGAGACAGAAACACTGATTACATGGCGAATAAAGAACGAAATCCAAGGTGTCTGATTAAACGATCTATTGTAAATCGCTCTACACTTCAACAACTTGTATATGCGGTACAGAAAATGAACTAGCATTAATTATAATTATCAAGATAACAATTTGCGGTCGCAGAGGAACGCATAGCTGTGTGGGCGGCTTTTCTTTAAAGAAAAAATATATGTATATACATTCCGTTTTTTACGTCAATTCAAAATCCACTGAAAATATTCTCAATATCGTTATTTGCTTCGTGTATAGAGCAAGAAAAATACGGGTAACTCGAAATTGTTCGATCCCATCGAACCTCTATGCTCCCAACAGAGGTTTTGATATCGACAGAGAAGTTCAAGCTATGAATTGGGTTCGTACAAGACAGCCTCTTTTTATATTTTCTCAATGTATGTCCGAGTCAAGTAAAGCTATGACGATGTATTGATATCGTGAAAAGGAACTATCTTTTTAGAGGGTAGAAATACCAATTGTTGCCCTCTTCTCTTGATAGAAATGTTGACAATAATATAAAAAATAATCATAATAAAAATAATGATGATAATAATAATAATAATAATGATGATGAAATAATAATGATAACGATAAAAATGATAATAATAATAATAATAATTAAATCAGCCAATAATTTCTTTGCAAGAACTGGCATAATGTAGTTTCAGTACGTTAAGTTTCCACAATTTTCCTGGTGCTCAGATTGCCAAGGCCATTCATAACATTTGCGAACAAAACTGCATCTACAGCTGATTTGATAATTCACTTTCATCGAACGATTTGAAAGGCAAAGAAATATAAGACGAAGCTCAAAAGAGGTAAACATCACCTCCTGCACGTACCTGAAACCTGTTTTAAGCGAACAGCCACGGGACTAAGGCTTTCTGTGGTGCTCCTTATACAGATTATTGTGAATTGTGCGATGACAACAAGCTGACTGTTTGCACCCGTACAACATGAAACATACACTGATCACTTGTATTAATGAGGCAGAGAGGAGCTAGAGAGGGTGGGGATGCGGGAGGACGTTTCGCGGTGACTTAATCGTTTTCATTGCGTCGTTTTCAGTTTTCTTCATTCTCTCTTTAAATGATAACAAAAAAAATGGGTAGAGATTTTGGAATGATCTGGGAGTTGACGAGCAACAAGAAAATCTTTAGGGCCCCTTCTTCCTTGTTTGATGCAATCCACAATTGACGAGGGCACTGAAAAATTGCAACTGGTTTACGGTAGTTTGTAACTTCCAACGATGCTTATTTTTCAAAAGTTAATGTTACCATGTGGGTTCATGCCCAGGTACCAAATCACAGAGCATCACACTTTACACGACTCTAAAATACGTCCCTCTCGTTTCACACCCCAGACACACTGCTACGTGGAGCGGGAAAAGATCGCAAGGCAAATAAATTGTTCGTTTTACGCCAATTTTGTGACTCATGAGTTCCTTTTCTAGTTTCTTTGGGGATCACAATTGATCTGTAAATCGTTTCAACGTTGTTCAAGAATAATTTCTATAGTCATTACACTTATCAGCATCGAGGGAAAAACTGCGGTAAATCGCTGCCCTATTATATAAGCTTCGAAGGTAACTCTTTAAGAAGTCAATATACTGGGAATTTTGCTGAACATTTAGCTTCAAATCGTATAAACTAGCTTTACCTTTTCCCGCCTACGGCAAAATTGCGAAATATAAAATTAACAAATACTTAACACGAAAGAAAATGAATACGAAGAAACAGACACACGCCCCACAAGAGTCATGTCTCTTAGTTTCTTAGTAACAATGAATTCTGCAAGTAACAGACACAGCGAGGCTGCAGCTGAAAAAACTACCGCTGAAGCCCCTATGTTTCTCTTTCTTCATGTAAAGTGTTGCATTTTCTACACAGTAAACAGATTCTAAGGGAAATGCACACATTTTGGACAAAGAATGTAAATTGAACCCAATGTTATGTATCGTACTAAGGCAGGGGGCGTTTTTTTCTTTCATGAGTCACACGGCTCATCAATGAAAATCCAATCAATCGAACTGGAAGTGAGCTGAAAACTTCTGAGACGCCAACTGCGATTTTGTCGTGAATAAACCCACCGGGTGCGACATTGTGCTTTCAACGATGGAACCATTTAAGTTTCTGTTGTGTAAATCAACTCTGTACCGTATAACATTCGAGAAAAATTTGCGGGTTGAAATCTTCCCCTAGTAAGAAAGAGATTCCCTTACAGTTAAACTCCGTAGCATTTGCTACCTTCACTCAAAAAATAAACTCTGCATTCGAGTCAAGGATCAATGCGTAATCGCATTTCTTCGAAAGGTCCATTCAAAAATACCATATGTCGTGTAGTATCTCTATTTAACTCGGAAAGTTATGTAAGGTGAATTCATTATCTTTGTTTTCTTGTTCTTTGTTGCTGTTCAGCTGTTCGAACAAAGAATCGCAAGACATATTTCCCAGCAGAGATGGTGGTCATTTCGAACAACAACACTTTGATGTGCTAAACACAGACAGTCGCCAATCCGCACAAGAAAAAATTCTACTAAATTTCCACACTCCATGGCAAGTCAAGAGCGTATTTACACAATTCAGCCAAAGTCAGAGACACGCTCGAGCGGTTTGCACAGAGCAAGATGATCCATGGGTACTTCAATAGTTTCTTATGATATATGTGCATAAATCTCGTTGATAGTCAAGGAATAAAATTACATCACGGCTGTTAAGATTGAAATACTGGTAAAGAACGAAGCGAGACTATCGCGATCGTCCAATATATTTCGGCAAGGAGAAATACGATGAATTTAGCGGGAAATTGTAGGGGGAACCTCGGCACAGCATTCAACTCGTGATGAACCACAGGTACTGGGGAATAATAATTGGTTTCTAAGCTCTATGATTGATCTTGTAATTTACAGAAAGAGATAAGAAATTAATAACAAGAATAAAATGTCGACAAAAATTTAAAATTTTGAACAGATATTTCGAATTTCTCTTAAATGAAAATGACAAACTAAATGATCAGTTTTCTTTATAACAAAGAAGTAGATGTATTACTGTCATTAAAGTTTCCATTGAGTACGGAACAACAACCCAAAAAGAAAAAATTATATATTTTGAAGTATCGACGGCATCCACTGAATAAAACAAAGTCTGCATCTCCGCAAAATTTGATTTCCCAGCTGCTAACATAATTTACATTTTAAGAGTTGGTTTTGGAAGGTTAACACATAGATAAAATTTTCAGTCGACAATTTAAAGAAAATGATAAGTTCCCCTGTCTCTATTTAGTTGATTAAGATTTTTATTGGCTTTCATAAATTAATCTTAATGTGCACATTATGACAGCTTATTGTGGCCATACTTTCTCTCGAAACGCACCTCTCCTTTTAAGAAATTTTACCTACAGTCCATCGTTGCTGTATACAGAGAAAGGCCGAAAGCATCAGCATTAGTAGCTACACGACCAACGATGAAACTCCGAAGCTTGATGAATTGAATTTAGCCATGCAGTAATTATGGTAAACATCTAGCGCGATGGTTATTTATGTCAGGGGATTAAAATGATGCATTGCAGTAAATCATGTCATTCACACGTCATCTAAAGTTTTACGTTAACATCGGCCAAAAACACCCGGCACTCAGTGGCTGAGTTCATACGCTTTTCGTTTCGCGGTCTTGAATTCCGTACACCGAAAATAATCCAACGAACAAAGCAATAAACATGCCGGTAAAACCGGTATTCCAGTTTCCAATCGGCGTAATCCTATATCAATTTCACTGGTATTACTGCTTTTGATGTAAAATCCTGTCTATTCTTTTTACATCATAAATGGTAAAAAGAAGACATTTATCATTGTTTATAAATTGACGAGCGAATGTTAATATGATGGCCCCAGCCTTAAACTATAAGCAACTGTGAGCAAGTGAAATTAGTAAGGCCGGCTCAATTATATATGTATCGTGTAAGTCTTTTTTTTAGTCTCGATACGCATTCATCCTCCTCTAAGAATCAACCAAAAGGAAATCAGGAAGGGAAAGTGCTTTCTGTTTCACTGAATTAATCGACGTAATCACTTTTAGCTGCCTGTAGGATTGAACGAAACTCAAATTGGATTGTGCCGCTCTTATTTTAATTCAACTGTTGCTATATCTCTGAGTAAATAAGCCAAGTCGATTTTATTTGCCTTAGGGCCGGAGGACGGTTTACTAGCTAATAGCCACCATTAGTAGTACGCCATTTGAGGCCACAACTTTCTAAAAAAAGCACCAATGCCCGCCAAAATTTGGTGGCAGTTTGATATTATACGGTCAATTGTTGTCCCTTTAACATCGGGTTGAATCTAAACCTGCTAATCAAGCCAAGCTTTTCAGTGAATAAAACTCATTCTGTTTACAATTTAGTACATCTTACAAACACTATGCTAGGTAGAATTTCACTAGTGCGAAGTCTTTCTAGCGCTTTCGGCATCTATAGAAACTTCAAAAAGCTGTCAAGCTCTTGATATGTATGACATGCACAAAATAGGCAGTTGTCAGAACCCACTTCCAAGCCAAGAAGCCGTGTTCAATAAACAATCGAATTTCGTGCAATATTTATTATACTGCCGGTTGCATGTTTAATGGGGAAGGCAAAATGTCTTAACACCTAGGGAGATAAATTCAGATGAGCAACGTCATAAACGGAAAAAAGAAACCCCAAAACATAAACAAAAACACAACAATGATATCTGCGCGTAACTTCTAACACGGAACTAATATTATTTTAGAACGGGACTTCTCGAAATACTTCAGATACAAAATGAACAAGAAGTCGACTTACCAAATGAATCTCATTTAGCGAAAGGCAAACACTGGACTACAGTCGAGTCTTGACTTTTCGGCGCCTTTCATGATTTTAACTGCTTCCTTGTTACCTAAGCCTGTAAAAAATAATATCATTCAACACTGGCAATTTGCTTCTCTCTAATAAATCGAAAACACGGCTCCTTAAAGATAAAACTGCTCCGATCTCCTTGAACGCGTTTACTCAAGTCAGCGAACACTCCTGTTTTACCTTTTAAAATTAATTCACATCAAAAACACCGGCGTTCATGGGACAAGTTGATTCAAGGATATATTCCCTTCTTAATCTTTCATATAAAATTACACTTGAGTTCCTAACAAGAACATGAAATTGCCGTCAGCATCTGTTTCATCAAAGCCATTTTCTCTTGTCCAACTCCCGGTAGCACAACACTAAACTCAGTTGTTAACAACTGCTATTCTGCCAATCGGCTTATTGCGGCTTGCAGAGAAAGTGGAAAATTTTACACGACGCCTTCTTGGGGAGACAATTCTAGCGCCAAGAAGGTAGAAAGCTGGTGGGACAGCAAATGAAATGTCAATACAAGATGAATATTGTTATCTGGAAACCTTTGCGAAACTGGGGCGCTACTCAAACAAAAGCAACTCGTTTAAACAATTAGGACAGACGGACATCCCTAAAGCAAAGAGAGATACGTCGACGAGAAACATACAAAATTAAAACAATTTTTCAAACAAAATTTTCCCAAATGTATGTAATATATCTCCTTTTTACAAACAAGTGACCAATTTGTCCACGATGTCTCTCTAGCCAGACCCTCATTGGTTTGGATTCTAAAGTATGTTTTTCTCCAACTGTGCTTCACCGAGACATCGATTCGTTGATACGAATCGATCTCACATGCAAATTTCTTTGTCGTCCAATGACATTGTTATTAATGATTTATTTTGTTTGAACTTTGTTTATCGCCATATTTTGCGTTATACAAGAGAGTGATACAATCGGAGACAATATGATAATATCACTGAGATAAAAGCGCGCTAGAGTTTTCGTCGCATCAGATCGCCGGTATATCTTTGAGTACATACGTAAAGTCAGAATCATATGAGCGATAAAAATCTTGACTTATTCACTAGAATCTTCTTGAACCCGTCACTGTAGCCAAAAAATAGATTGAATTTTAGGAAAAATGTTGCAGAAGGTCATCGAAAGTTAGTCCTATTATATTACATAAGACTTCCAACGGCTAAGCGATTTCCTTCACGAATCGAACATAACCCGGCTTTTAAGATTAAATATTCAGTATCATGTTTGATTTTTTAGCGCATTTTATTTTATGTTTGGAGAAAAAAATCAACTTAACCTCAGCTTTAAGCAAATTGCCCGAGCCAGCAAATATTCACCTCAGTCTGAGTCTGTATGATAGGAAATATTGCTTTGATTTGAAATGCTGATATTTGTTTCTAAACAATACCTGCTGCCAGATAGAAAAACTTCAAAAGCCTTGTTTGCTTCAGCCGTTCCTGTGAAAAGATTTCATCAACTTTAAAGCTTATTTTTCTGATTTCATAAGTCTTTCCTTCCAATTTTTGTAACAAAAGGGTTTATTCCCTCTCACGAAACATTAATATTCATTTTGACAAGTTGGTCTGGCCTAAATTTTTCTGAACAAAGTTGTAAGTACCTAAACTTTTGCGTAATGTAAATGGTGAATACAGCAATTTAGAGAGGTTTACCTGAGGGTCCTGTGTCTGATATCAGGGATTATTATGACTCAGTGGGGCATTGTGGCGCATTTTTAGGGCTAAAATAGAAATTATGGCCGGCTAAAGTGTATTTTAGCCCAATTGCCAGCTTGCGTTATTTTTCAGACTGTTTTGTCATCATGTCTTTTTTCAATAATGATTTTCTCAATGCCTTCCAAACAGTTTTTACTCTTGGGAGTGGATATTTTTGGGCCCTTCTCCTTGGCTCATTTCAAACCTCACCTAATGGCTCGAACTAATATTACTATCTCAGTCAGGTCCTTTGCATATTTATGCCCAAGAACATGAACTCTATTGTTTTATAGTCTCTCGTTAAAGATTAAGGGCCGCCAGCCCAAAGTATTCTTAATTCTGAACGCAAACTAAGCAAAGTTGGTGCTAATGTCAAAAGAGACATTTATATCTTACATTCACGATAAAAAACCTTTGATTTTAGAGATCCCAGTTTAAATAAACTGAGTCTTAGCTTAACGCAGAATCGAATCACTTTCTTTACGACTGAGATAAATTAAGCCATACAGACGAACGGGGTGTGAAACAAGCCATTTATATATAAAGGAAACAAAAGAAACTTACCTGCTTGCTAAAGAATTGATAAGAATTGTGGTAGGTCGGATTGCAATTTGGTTACAGGCCAGATCTAAAGAGTTCCTCAAAAAACACTATTCCATACAAGTACAATACCGGAAGCATGTCTAAATTATTTTGATTTGGAGACAATATTCAAGATGTCATTTTAACTGGGCAGAAATCTTGGAAACATACGGTGATTTTGGTGGATTAGCGAAAACTCATGCCAAACAACTATATCATGTTGCATCTTTCATAGTGGAAAGAGCTTTCTCACTGGATTAAGCTGACCTTAGTTTAATTCATCCCACTCTTCGAAATTTCCTTTTCTCGTATCACTAACGCTTTCCTAGCGTAACTAAAATTTGTTTTACTTTATGCTGACTTTTTATCGCAATGGCCAATACTACCGTTCGAAATACACGTAAAAAGTTGAAAATCCGTTCTTTAAATAATTAAGAATATCTTCCATCTAATATTAGACTACTTTCCTAGCGGAACAAAAGTCCATTTCAATTTAACATTTCCTATTAAAATGGCCAATATAACCTTTGTATAAAGTGCGAACTAGAACACAGAGAGCAGTAGTTTATGAATAAGATCTACCTTTCATCGACACGAACCGCTTCCAAAGATATCACAACAGGAAATCTTTACTCCAACTTGCTGGCTTCGAAACAGACGCACCTTGTCGGCTTTCAACCCACTTGACAAGACTCTGTGGACTAATTGCAAAACAGCGAGACTTGATTGCGGGAGAAAAGGTGTCAGTTCTTTTATTTGCCTTTCATTCATTACATCTTGGTTACCTCATTACAGACGTAATACACTGTCGGAAATGAGTGCAATTACCAATAAGACGCCAGATATTTTTCTTTTATTTGGATTCATTTGCGACTCACGGCGACTTATTTTAATCGTCAGACAGTTTAAAATGACACGTGGAGTGGCAACAAAAGGTGGGAGAAAAAGGAAACAAAAATTCACAGAAAGTGCGACGAGATATTAAATGTGATAATGTAGAAAAACGTGTAAATTTGTACCGGTTGCACAGAAAACTCACGGTAAGTTTCCTCCTTTTTAGAGAAATCGATGTCATGAAATAATGTTAACTGTTTCGTGTTTTTTTGTTGAGACAGAGGTATTACTGCTGCGTGGGTTGAGCGAAACAGTGACTTGAAATATAGATCAGTTTTAAATCACCTTTCGAAATTACTCCGCGTTAATTTCCGCATTAACTGTACTCTGTGATTGGCCTTGAGAACTCGAACCACCTCTTCGACCAATCAGATTCAAAACTTTAACACAGGGTTACTCAAGTTTTCCCGCGTTTGAGACTGATTGTAGCGACGTTACGCTGAGGGGGTCGTGTTATTGCACTTAATGTGTCCCAAGCTTAACGACTCGGGTCTAGTGAGCAGTCTGTTAGCTTAGTCATTTCCTTTATCTTGTGCGGAGGCAACCTTTTTCTACGACCTATACTTGCTGTAAACTAAGTACCTGTTATTAAAGATATTTCCTGACGCTAATTTCAATCAGTGATATTTAACCGCCTTCAACAGGAAAATAGGCACCATCGAAGAATTTCATGAATATCATTATAGCTGCGGGAGATGTTGTTTCCAACTGTTAATTGATAATCTTCCTTTTAACTCACTGCCTGATGGGTCTAAACTGTGTTAGACATATGTTAGACTGTTATGTCGCGAATCTGACTTTGAACTGTTGATCAAACTTTAATCAAAATTCTCCAAAATAACTATTAATTGAGTAGCTTAAACATGGAGAATTTATCAAGAAAATCTACACCTTCGCTTCATTAGTGGTATACTTCTGCCATTAACGGGGCTTAAACATTCACCTCCATCATAGTTGGTCTCACGTTGCACAGAATTATTCCTCGATATTGTTTGTAGTGCTGTAGACTTCTTATTATATTAGCAACAGAATGATATCGACTGTTAGCTTTCAAATTATCATTCTGCCGTAAATTATTTACGATTCAGCTGCTAACAGATTGCAAATCATCAGCTATGATAGCTATGAAATTCAAAAGTCAATGTTTATTTGGCTTTTTTATTCTTTAGAAGACCAAAAAATTCACAATCTTATTTTCCAAGTCAAATTCGTAAACGGAATCTGTGTTTGGGATCTCATGAAGATCGAGGGCCTGATCGCAAAAGATTACCACTGGAAATTAAAACCGAGAATTTTTAATTACTCTTCAATCACGTACACTCTGTAGACAAGCCTTTAGCCAGATGAATTCTTCGTCTTACATTATAAATTCTCACAGAGTCACAGAGTCATTGAAAAACCGAAACTTATGGCTTTTTTAACTGTAACACAAACAGACTTTGTCTGACTCGTATCATTAACAAAACTGTACGTTTCCCGAAGCCAGTTTGGCTCGAATCAGTATTAGAACTGTAGGTTTCCCAGATCCAATATTGGTCATTAACCATCTTTTCTGATACTAGAAGCTACTTCAAACCAGTAGTGTGATAACGGATGGTGTTTAAATGCACATGTTACAGGTATGCAATGCTCCAAGATGTTTCCAATTTTCCAGAAATGGATGTCATGTCATAGTTTAAGGCCATGTACTTGACGACCACATACTAACATAGCACTTATTTTATAAACGTCCTCTTATGTAACATCGTTGATGGTTGTCCTGTTTTTATCTTTCCTATATAGCTACTGCATAGCGAAATTGGTCAGATCTGGAAAGGTGCGTCTTCAAGAGCCACAAATTTTACACTTGTTGAAAAATTAGTTCATACATCATTTTTTTAATTGAAACCTAAAAATTAATTTCACCCCCTCAATTCCCCCCTTCAAATGTTGGTTGTTGTTAAAATGCAAAGGTGTGTGTTTTAACATTGTTAGAGAAAATTTGTACGAGGGTAGAGAGGGTAGAATTTACGAATAGCAATATTTTTCGACCCTTTTCGATCGAAGTGGTCGTAATTCCAAATTCTGTATTTAATTAAATCTACGACCATCTGGCCTTTTTGCTAAATTTTCTAACTTTAACCATAGTGCTGAGAGAATTTACTAGGTGGTTATCCCAAACAATGCAAATTGCTGGATAGTTGATTCAAAAGCTGATCGATATTGATTCAACTAGAGAATGAACACCAATCAAAAATGAGGAGAAGAATTACTTTGGGCTGAACTTGACGTTAACTCTTTAAAGGAAGAAAACGTTTAAATATGCCCAAAGGAAAGTCGTGAAAACACCGAACTAACCGAAAAAAAATCTGGCTTTTTAGATAACAAGCTGAATTTTTAGATAGTTTCCGAGAAGATATCAATTCTAAAATAAGAATTAATTAATTACCGCCTAAATTGTACGTTTGACGGGAAGTAACTGGTTTGTTTTTGCTTTCGAGTGTAATTATTTATCGAAATTGGAACCAAAACTTGCAAGGAGATAGAACAGGAACAATTTTTTGAAAAACTCTACTTAATTTACTGTAGTAAACACTTGAGAGAACTGTTTAAAAATTTTCGTTACTGTTTCGACACTCTTAGACTTTCTTAGAGATATTACATTTTATAAACAATATAAGGAGTTAAATCATTAAGAAATGTTCATTCCCGAAAGCATATCGAATGCGACTAATTTTTTAAGCCGTGAAATGAAAAAGTTACAGACAAGACCTCGAATTTTTATCGACTTCTTGAATTCTTTAGGCCAACGGATATTTCCGAACTCTCCCGACAATCTTCGAGTAACCGAAAAGAGTTTGAAGATGATTAGGCACTAAAATGACACTAATACTTCTTCTGCTCTCAAACTAAGTACCAGTAAGTATATTTTTGAGTGGTTTGATCACTGTTTTTAAATTAAGGGAACACAGAATGAATTCCTGCACCAATTATTCATAATAGTATATAAGGTATCGACTTGCTCTTCGTCAGCTAAAGGAGAGACAATCGCAAACTGTTGATTTTGTCGCACAAAAAAAGTTATGCATTGTAAGTTGCATCAGTGATCGGTGATGGCATATCAATTTTTCAAAGTTCATTTTTCTGCCTGTAAACCAAGCAGTCGCATTTTCTCTACCTATCTCTTAACAAACACAACTATAGGACCTTGTATGATGTTCCTTAACTACTACTCATGTATCTAAAAACGTAGGCATAATTCAACACGTTGCCGGGCGATGAACAGTTGCGATATGCCGATAATTAAGTATTTTAGCACTTCTACTTGAAAAGCAATATTGTATTTGCAACACCAAAGACTATGAGCAAGCCAAGTAAGCGAAAGGCACGATTTGGCCCGCATAGATTAAGTTTGCAAAACCTAAAAAATTAGCAGTACCTTACTCAAAAAAATGCAGGATACCTGCGGAAGACGTTTTTGCAACTCTCAGCCTTGTCTTTCTCAATCTTGTTTCTGACTTGCATCAATTCACACCTGCTTGTGTGTTGTGAAATCCTAGTAACTCCTCTTCCCAAATACAAGAAATCTTTTATTTCCGGTGGCAATGTAAATAAACTTAAAACTGAGCTTTTTTAATTCCAAAGAAAGACAATTAGGTGACTATTCTGTCGGATCAAAAAAATCGCGAAGGAAATCTTAATGAGGTTGTATGCTTGAAATGGGAAAAAATGGAACGAGCGATTCTTGTCAAAATTATACGTTTTGGTCCTTCTTTACCTTAAAATAAATTTAATGAAGAAAACTTACCTTTTCCATTTTAATTATACTTGCAAAAACGAAAACTGTCTTGAGCATAAAAGTAAACCTCTATTGTTGATCGGTTCTCTTTACAGATGTGTCAAGTGGTAGATTCATTTCCCGAATTTGCAGTCGGCCGGTAAATTTTCCGTTTTAGAGAACTTTCATTAGTTTTGTTTTTCCTGTGTAAATTCACTTTATTAAAACATTTCATGCGTTGGACACTTTTGTATTGCTTTGAATCGATCTTTTATACAGAGAATGAAATAAATATCTAATTACCGGATTGCGAGGCAGACAAAACTCAAAACCTTCGACTCAATTTTCATCAGAGGACATTTGTTTCTAAATAAATTTGTAGTGGACATGAGTGGGTTCTAAATTAGCTACAAAGTATTGAAGGTGAATAACAGTGGTTTAATAGGTTTTCTTAAATTACCTCTTTTAATTTTCTGGCTTAATCTGCGTGAAAACCATTTCATTTTGTTCTTCTTGGTAGATCGAGTAAGAGTGCCTTTATGCCTGGCAAAAGACCACTAACATTCTTTGCAAAACCGTATTTATTTACTTCTCCTTAATCAAATTTCCGATTTAAAACTACAAGGGATTTTCAATAACATCTCGAATAAACAAAAGGTACTTAAAAAAAAATTACACTTTTTGAGAAAATATCACTAATCTGTAATAAAGACTTGAAGCGACTTTTTCCTTACAAAAACTTCCTGACTATTCCCAGGGTGAAAATATTTCCTTTTATCTTCGGAAGACTGTTTGACACTCTTTAGAATTTTAGCTCTAAAATGTCTGATTTAGTTTTTTTTCTCAAATCCCTTTGTGCGCTGAATTTGCCCAGAGCTTTCGAGGAAATAATTTTTTTCCGGAACTGATAATGTAAACAAGGGATATCAAATAAAACCACTGCCCAGCATTTTAAATGATAGTGTGGACTTTTTGTATTCGTGTTTTTGAGCAGTCAAAACAATTCCCTTTTAAGCTTTAAAAAGCTTTGAAAAGAAAATCTTCGATATAGATGTGCAGTTCTATCATATCGCCCGCGACCTTTCGGCCTACTGGTCAGCGTGCTGGACTCCGGATTGAGAGGTCTGGTTCGAAAACAGTGGTCAAACTGCGGCGTATACGTGAACGTTGTAGAGGCTAGGTGGTGTGTTTTCAGGCTGTCAAAATATACAACTATAATAGCGAGTAAGTCGCAGTGTTTGAAAATCGAAACAAAACAGAAAAAAATCAGTCGGAAACCCATGATTAAATAAGCTGTGTGAACGAAAACTCTTTGTCCCTACTTTTTTTTTTCTCTTCAAATTTTTTTTTTCACAGATTTTGCATGACAACGTTTGTTTTTAATGTTTTTCTTAAAAGCTTTGCACAGGAAATTGGCACAAAGCCTAACAAAATTAATACCTTCAGTATGTTAAATTTCTGTAGCTCAGAGGTAAACCGTCGGAGCACGCAAACGCAAAGTCCACCATACGACCCCTTGTGGAGGACTCGGTTCCTGTCTTCGTCCTTCGATCACAACAAAATAAATTACACACTTCTTTATTCCAAAACCGTTTAATCCATTTTCATCGTTCTATACTTTTTCACTAGTTTAGTTTTGCAGTAACATCACATACGATCTTTCATTGTATGGCGCTTCTTAAACCGAGCACACCTAGATTCATTGTCTTGTAGACAGGTATCGTAAGCAAAGATATATATCTAGGGCTATTAACGCACGTGAACAAATAGAAAAGCAGGACAGAAACTTTTTCAATAAAGTGCCAAAGTTGATTTTATATCTTTTTCGAAAATTTAACTTCAAGGAAAAGAAGACAAAATATAACTTAAGAAATTCCAAATCATATCAATGCTTCAAAGTTAACACAGACCGTTCAAAAGATTCTTATGTAAATCGTCTAATTTTTAAATACAAGGTAGCTTTGTAAGTTTCGATTTATTTACATGCTTTTGACTGTATTCTTTTACATTTTTACTCCTTTTTAACCTTTTAATTTTTAATATAAGATACGTAATTTTCATCTTGTGAAGAAAAAAAAGAGCACCACCGTTACTACTTGAAACTTATTCATCATACGGTTTTCATTCGCTTGGTCAATAGTTTCATACGACGATGTGAAATACTGAAAAACGAAAGTCCATCTCCTAGGGAGCAATATTGGTAACAAAAAATTCACTAAAAACAATCATAATTTGTTAAAATCATTATGTGCATCAATAAAATACCACATTAAACAATCATTGGAAAAAAGTTGATACTACGTCCTCAGTCAATAAGAAATCTGGCTGAAGAACAGTTTGATGTGGGAAGGTCGTTGTAACGTGAGATATTCAAACGAAATACGATTCGTGGGATGAAATTCATTTGTACTGCGATTACACCAAGATTTATCGATGATGAGAAATTTTTCATGGGCGCTAATATACTTTTTATTCCGACCTCTCGGTCAAATCGTTGTTAAACGTATGTTAAACAACTACCCAGACACAAGGCAAACAGGGCTGATGCCGGGATTTAGTAACAGTAAATTGAGCCGACGATTAAAGAAAAATTAGACACAGGAAGGAATTTAAAGGAAAATTGGAAAGAAATCAGTCTCTGTAGTCTCAGACATCAGTGCTATCTTCAATCTCTTTGTTTTCAACTTTTGTCTTTTGAAATCTTCAGCGAAGAAAATTTATAATATTTCATCTTGATTGAACTGATATGCATTCATTTGCATATCGGAAAACTGTAACCTTGTATCATATCAGTTGGACGGGATCCATATTTCTCTAAATCTCCAAATTACTCTACGTTCAAAACGCACGAACAATTTCATACTCACCAAATTTCGTTTTAAGGTCGTTTTAACAACATTTTGATCTGCTTCAGTATTTCGCCTCTTAGTTTTAAATATAAGACTGCACCCACGATCTGAATTAGGAAAACGATTCTTGTTTAAAAAGTTGCTTTAACCAAGTATTTTTCATTGTTTAAAAAAATCGTTTGTTACGAGTGCTACACTCTCAGGGAAATCATTTGAAATACCGATATTTTTTCAACAAAAGGAAACAACACAGTTAGAGCAAAAAGACATAAAGCGTATCTACATATAGTTCAGGTTAAACAAATCGTATAGCTCTAGTTATGTTTTCAAACCGGCAGAGCAATCTTTTTACCATTTGTGTTTTCAAGAATTCCAAGCGACTTTGAGCGGTATATTTTATGCGATAGCGCCTGTAAAGGAGAACACCGTGCCTCGCATTGAAAGATATAAGAAATCTTCTATATGATTTATCTAGAATAAGAGATTACTTTTACGAGAGATATTTTCTCAAGTTATTGGTTTTGGTAAAAGGATCAATTTAGTGAAGCCAATTTGCCTAAATGTTTTCACCGGGGAGTAACTTTTTCTTCAGACGCTAGAGCAGTCGAATTAAAGTTAATTTCATTTGTAGTCCAAATGAAGCTATTTTGTATTTCCTCATTTAAGTTGAAAACGCGCAATCCTATGAGAAGATAAGTCTTATTAATAGAATTAACGAATTAATAGATTTTGTGTTAAATAACTCACCATAAATCAGTCGTCTTTTTCAAGCCACAAAGCTAAATGTCAGAGGAATCGATCAGTATTCACGTGCACTAAATGCGAAGATAACTGTGGTGGTTGTGTTTAAAAGAGAAAAAAGTGCTGTGCGAATTTTCAGTTTCCAAGGCAATGCAAAGCAGAACTGGTTATGCGCATCCTGGGTGTGAATGAAGTGTTTTCCTAGTCTGTCATCAAATGGCAGTTAACACTGTTTTTTTTTGGCTATCTCAAACAAAGCTTGCGATATGTTTCCATTGTCCGGTGTACAGGTGGATTTCGCCTTTGACAACAGTGAAACCAGAACAATACACAATTTGTACATTTTGATTATCGTTTGGACAAATCCTAACAATATATTGCCAATGAATAAAGGTTTCCTCTGCGAGGAATTATTTGGTAGTGGAAAAACTCTTAAATTCAATAATTTTTTCTAAGGCTCAGAGGATATCACGCGAATACATTTCCTGCCGGGCGAATGGCGTTGTCACCAAAGATCATCCATTTATCCCCTCCATTTCACAATAAAAGGGAAATTGAATATCGATGGGGTATTTCAAGAACTCTCGAAGAAAACGTTTGTAGTAGGGCTATTACCCTCTACTGTGTCCGATTTTGATCATTAAAATCCGATTTTAGACACAATTGTCCTATTTGTGACACTATTGACCCATTTTGGTTAATTATGTCCGATTTTCGACGCTGATGGCCGATATTAGAAAGCAGTGTCTGAATTTTCCCTTTTCGTAGTAACACACAGACCTTATTAGGTAAATACTATGCCAGTAAAGTTCGACTGAAATTTGCATCAGACGCAAGGAACACCAACAAAACATGTATATTAACTATAAGGGAATAATTGGCCTTTTAATCTTTGGTTTGAGTCAAGGGTTGCGTCTACATGACTCACCCACTACCAACTCCCCCCCCCCCCCCCTCCGCCTTTTTGCCCCTTTCCGACGCAATGCGGATGAGGCGCGAAACAGTTACAGTCGCAGCCCAAGTGTTCAATGAACATTCATACTGGTCGGATACTGAATACTGATTTTGAACAACTCAAACCTACATACATGTTTGGCCAAATTACCTTTTTTCAGGTGTCAGAAGAGTCTTAAGAATAAGTAAACAACAGCACAATGCTGATTACAAACGTCGTATTTACAAATGTATGCCATCTTCACCGTCTTGCGTCTGCAATCTCGACCCGAGTTCTTCTGTAACTTGAAATGTTTCAAATTGCTTCCTGACATGTAAAAATGGGAAAATAAATGAAACCCAAAGTAAGCTAGAACCAATTTGAACAAGAGGATAAGATATTTTTTCACCTCTATATAGTAAAATTCAGTCCTTGCACCGCACCTCATCTGTGATCTTTGGTCACCTCACGTTTATTTTGGCGTTACATCGGAAATGTGACAATGTCTCTTCAAAGGAGCTGAGTGAAATAAAACATATGCTACATGTACGCTTTCAACTCTTCGTCCTTCAAATTCTGTACCTTCATTTCATTTAGCTTGGTCACTTAACGCGGGAGAGGTTGCTAAAAAGGAATCATTTAGCTTAGTCATTTCAAGTAGACAAGATGGAGAGGAACTGATGCAAATGTCACATGTCACGCGTGACTTAATTTAATTGCGTGACCGACCGACAAACCACTCCTCCAATATGGCGTCCTCTAGGACAGAAGAAAGTGCATTCAAAATGGACATCCACATCACAAGATTCGAGGATTCCTCGCCAGTGTTCTTTAAAGTTGATGGTGAAAGGTTTAAGGAGACTCAGACTCTGAAACTACAAGTGGACACGTCGTATAAACTTTCATTCGAGTTTCGTCCATCGAAGGAAGTGAGGTACGTGAAATAATTATTTGGTTGGGGTAAACACCATTTATTTCCTTGTCACTGAATCATAAATATTAACTTTTGCGTTTTTCGTCGTTCCTGTAAGACTGCCTACGAAGCAGTTTTCTTGCATTCTTAGCCGAAGAAATGTTTTGATCATGTATATTTGATAGCAGCTCGCGGTTCACCTAAGTGAAATTAAAAGCATCGATTAAGCTGTGAAGTTTTATACTATTCTTTTCATAGTCTGTGTGATTTAAATTATTTGTATTCTTTGCTCTACATCATCCGTAGATATAAGAAGTTCTTTCACCGAATACGAGCCAGACTTAAGCTTGCATGAGCTTTAACCTTAACTTAAAGAAAAGAATTACTCTGAGAGAGATTTGCCACAAAGAATGAAGACCTAAATCACTGTAGTTATGGTTATGTGGTTAATTTATGAACACTGCCCAATAAGTGACAGTGTCTGTCATTCATGGTTCATGCTTTTGAGGTGTCAATGTCACTGCAATCCCGAGAAAATTTAAAATAAAAATATTTATATCGATTCATCAGTTTTACATTCCTTATATTCAATTTTAATTTGTTGTCATTATTGATATAAGAAGGAATCAGATGCCAGTAACTCTAAGTGGTTAACCCTTTATACACTAACATCAGTATCCATTTTCTCCTTTCTCTCCTCTATACATTCCCTTACTTTGTTACTGACAAGGAGAATTGTTTAACAAGGTTGGCAATCATTTCCCTTCATTCTCATAATCTTTATGAATGATTCAGCTGTATTACCCTAAGGAGAAAGTAGATGCTGGTTACTCTTAGGGACGGTTATCTAAAATAAAGATAGACTGTTGTTTAACAAAACTGTATTCTAAACCATCGTCAATTTTGCTAGTGAATCTTTTATCTGAATATTAGTTTCTGTGAACAGCTTACAGTGGAACAAAAGCTAGCATTGGGGAAGACATTTATTTTATTGAATCAACCCTCTTATAGAGAATACCTAAGGCCCATTGCTTGTGTAAAACTGAGGTTTGCATTAGACCACAGGTAAATAACCAGCCCTTAGAGTTTAAAAGGTTAAAGGCTGAAGGTAGGTGAATGTAAATTGATTTTTATTTTTTATTTCCACTTTTCTACAACAGTGAAATTTCTATTGGTGGAGGAAATGTTAAGCATGAACTCAAGAGAAGTGATGAAAGATCTTCGGTGTATGAATGCTCATGGTCTACAAATGGGATGAGTACATCCAAAAATAAAGACAGACTTTACATGATAATTTTTGTGAAGTTTCAAGATGGCAAAGAGATGAATGCCAGAGTACAATGCAAAATGTATTCCCTGAAGGAAAAGGATCACGTCAAGTGGGGGACATGCTTGAAGAACCTGCAAATTGATTGTAAAGTGCGAGATGGGCAGAATGTTGTTGATGTTAAACAGGTTTTATGCAAGTGATCAAGTGCCAACATGATTCCTGTCAATTTTAAATGGTTTCCTTAACTAAAAGATAGCTAATTGCAAGTCTAGATTTTGTTTATTACCAAGAAGGTATGGCTACTTGGCCTAGCCAATTGGTCAACTCACCTGGTGTTTGTGGTCTGTAAATGTTACATGTTTCCAAGTTTAATATCCACAAAATGGGTGAACAATTTAGGTTTTCTCAATGACATTCAAAATTTTAAATACATGTTTAGAAAAAATAAAGTATTATCAATTGTATTTTTATCTTTAAAATGTTTGTAAAATATAGAATATGAACAGATTTCTTCAAGGTACAAGAGAGAGAAAAACTTGAAAAACACTATTGCTCAATTTTGTACCATTTTTTTGTCTTTGACATCTTTTCAGTAAAGCATTGTGAAGCATTACTACATATGGTACATCATCTTTATCTATACACTGTTACACTCATCATAAAATTGTTATTATATCATATTTCAGAGATTACAATTCAAAAATTATTTGCATAACAAACATAAGGATATGTATTTGAAGGGGTTGTCTTTTTTTCTTAAGACTAAGTTTAATATTAGTATTTGATAAGTATATTTTCCTTCCTTTAATTTTATCCTCAGTACTTTTGATCTGACATGGGGAAATGGGAACAGGGCCAAGGAATTACTAAGAGTACTGGATGTACCAGGAAGACGTCAAGGGTTTGATTCCCAGTGGACCAAGACAGCATTTCTCCTCACAGTATCAATACAATATAAAGCAAACAAGTAATGAGAATAAAGAAAAATGTAAGTTAGAGGATTATTAGTGGATCCAATATCAAACTCTCTGAACTAACATCATAAGAATTGTATGACAGACAATAAGGAGAATTACCAATGAGATCTGGGAGTGAGAGGGTAAATAAAAAACTTGTTTGCTTCCATGGTCACCTAGCTTTTTTACTTTCATTTTCGTTATAATTTTTTTTATGTAATTTGCTTGAGCCTCTGGGCCTCCATGCCAATAGAAGGTGAAGAGGGTACATAATTGTTCTTGCATTTTTTGGCACACAAAGGCATGGTCAGGCCAGGTGGTGTTACATTAGTGACTTTGGAGTAAAGTCCTCAACTCAGTCAACCCTTTTATGCCCCAACATCAGTATGCATATTCTCTAAACTGTTCTTTAAACATTTCCTAATGTGCTGATAAGGAGATTTTGTCTAACAATTGTCTAAGAAGAGTTCCTTTATTCTCCAGCTGGCCTTAATGTTTGATATAGGGTGATATGGTGAAGGAGGAGAAGTTAGATGCCAGTCAATCTTAGGGGTTGAAGGGTTAAGAGCATTTCCTTGCTTCGTTTTGCACATAACCAACTGGTTCTGTCTCCTTCCAGTTGGAATATGTAATCAATTTGCCTATTCATTAGGGTGAGGAACTTAAAATCCATGAGAAAATCATCTAGCAAGTTTACTGTGAACACTAAAATTATTGACGTTTAATACAATAACCCTTTACACCCTAAACTCAGTATGCATATTCTCCTAACTGTACCCTATCCTTTCATTGTTACTGACAAGGAGAATTTATTAATCAATCAAGAGCTTCTTTAGTTGGTGATCTTTTCCTTTATTCTCAAGACCTTTAAGTGTGACCCAGGGGAATTATATACTAGTCACTCTTAGGGGTTGAAGGGTTAACCCTTTAACTCCCAAGAGTGACCAAGGCTGAATTTCTCCTTGTTATTTCAACCCAACATCAAGCAGACAAGTGATGAGAATAAAGAAAGATATCAATTAGGGGATTATCGGTTGATCCAATACCAAATTCTCCAAAATTACATCAAAAGAATTATATGGCAGACAGTAGGGAGAATTGCTAATGAGATCTTGGGAGTTAAAGGGCTAAGAGTTGACTAAATATGGAGGAAATGATAAAATAAGAATTCTTAACAATCAAACTTTATTCCCTAAATATGATAAATATATGTACAGTTCACTCATTAGTTAAGGTCAAAATTTCTTTTAAAAACAAAAAAAAGCAGTTCTTGAAGAAAAAAATGACTGCAGTTCTACAAAAGTCCCTGAGCCTGAGTCAAAAATAATTTATACCAAAAAGTAAATGCAGCTCTGAATACCAGAGATTGTTCTGGGCATGCATTTTATAACTTCATGCTGTCTTTATTTACCAGATGTCCTAAGTGGTGTTATCTTCCAACAACTGTGCATAATAAATTGTATGAAAAAGGATGATGACCCTACCCAATGTTATTCACTATCTTACATCAAAAACTTCTAACAAGTCTTAAAGACTATTTCTTTGGAATATCACTTTGAGTGACCTGGTTTCCTACAAGCATTTTGATTATTTCTGGTCCATATTGGTTTTATATCAATTGCGGCAAACTTTAAATAATATTAATTTATCTAACCTGCATTAAGAATATCAGTTTATGTACTCTATAACTACATACCATGTCCCAAAAGTTCTGCACTCTTGAAGATAATTTACCAAACTATTATAAGGTTACAACAATGACAGTGTTAATTTAACAGTAACTGTTCCTTTCTTTTTTTTAACCAATACATGTAATTACATGATGACTTTCACTTTCTATCCAGATACATTTATGAGCTTTTTTCTTGCATCTATTTTGAAGTTTATAATTAATTTCACATCAAAATGATTTTTTAACTAGCTTCATTCAAGTTTTTCTTTGTTCCAGATCAACAGAAAAAGCACATACCTAGAGGATTAGCTCTCCATTTACTCCTTTGTCTTATATTGCTTTTTTAACTTGTACAGATACATTATGTACTGAGATCTTCCAGCGTAAAAAAATTCTAATGAAACTAGTTTTAAATTGTGTCAACTCCTTATTTATATTGATTGAAAATATCAATCCTGTTATTCAACACATCTAAACACACACATGGTACTCCGTGCAGCTGAAAGCATGATGGCAAAGATACAAATGATCACAGGTTCCTGTTTGGGTCAATGTTTATTGGACCAGCTGTCTCTGGCTGCAGTACTTGCACTGTCTCAACCTTCACAGGTGTGTATTTCACCACTGGACGGAGATGTCGCTTGAATCTGAAAATCTTACATTCCTTGCTGTAACACATGGATAGTGACACCACTAGTCCCAACGCCATGACAAGGAGGGCAATCAGAACTCTAACTCCAAAGGAGATACTAATGGTATCTCCTGGCAACTGTGTACCTTGTGTTGGGATGATGTTTGTGAATGTTGTATACATCCACAAGTCATTAAGCAGCCCATCAAATTGTTTGTCATCATGTCCTGCCCCTCCAAAGAGCCACATTTCATGGTTGTAGGAGAAAGACATAGCACTTTCTCTTGGCCCTGGGATATTACGTGCATCTGCAACTCCTTTTTCTCCAAAGAATGGTCTACCTTCCTCCCTGCTTAATCCTCCCATCCACATCCACTGATGGCTGGAGACATTGTACATCCAAAAGTCAGACAAAAGACCTGGCATTGCGAAAGCAGACACTGAAAAGTTATCATAACCTGATCCACCAAACATCCACAGATTACCACACTGATCTATCCAGGATGCTGCCCCAATTCTACAACCCGGATAGTTTCCCTTAGATGCAACACCCCTCTGCCCAAACCTTCCAGCACACTTTGGGACACCCTCACTTCCACCAAACTTTTTCCATTCCAATGTTCCAGGTGAATAACTCCAGAAGTACGATGTAAGTCCTCCATGGCATGATCCACCGAACATGTACAGAATGCCAGATGGGTGCATCCAGGTTGTTGCTTTACTGCACTTAGCAGGAATTGTGCTTTTATTACTCTTGGGTCTCAGTTCTTTCCATTGTGAATTTTTGAATGAAAAACTCCAGAAATCATCAAGATTTTTCCCTGAGTCTGTGCCACCAAAAATCCATAGCACCCCTTTCTCAGCATCACACCAGTGAGCAGCATCACTCCGTGGGACTGGGGACGATTTATTGTCCTGCAAGACTGTCCATGTCATTGTTCCCATATCAAAAATGAAAGAACCTGAAGATCCAAACACCAAAGCCTTGTTTTGGTAACTGCAAGATACACATCCCGAACATGGCAAAGGTTTCTGACCCTTGGAAGTTTTGTTGTCAAAAGGATGAAACTGCCATTTTCTTTCTTTGATATCAAATGACCACAGTTCATCTAGCATAGGCAGTTGTGAGGGTTGGGATTTTTTTAGTCCAAACCCTTTTCCACCAAACATCCACACGGTTGAATTTGAGTGAAACCAGCTTGTTGCACCATCCCTTGCTCCAGGATAAGACTCCTGGCCATCCACTGTGCTGTGTTGGTTCCTAATTTTACTTCCTCCAATCCAAGCCCATGCTGAATAGTAAAAAAGAGAGTTGAACAGATGCTCGTGGAATTAAACAACTTCAAGTTGATATTTATTGATTTAAAGCAATCATGCTTTTATATACACATGCCTACAAGTTTAAGACAAAGATAAAAAATATCTTGAGATTGAAAACACTTTTTTGTCTTCAGCATAAGTCATAAATAGTAAAATCTGAATCATGTTGTGTGAAGTCATTCTAAAATAATGTACAAAGTACTTTAAATTATAAGCCACTATGCACAGAATGACTGTGCTCTTGTGTGGAGTGCTTCACATGTAAATGTCTCGAATTGGTCTCGATTTATATTTTTAGGGCGTATAAAATAAACTACATTTCCGCTTGCACTATTCAAAAGTTTACGTTAAAATCTGCAATTTTTCCTTCACCACCTAAATTTTCAAAAATGATAAGACAAAGAATGCTTGCTGGCAGACTGACCTAGAAGGAAAAACTTGCAGCGTGGAGACTCTGGTATGCATGAACCTGCATTGCTAATCAGTCAAACAAAATTACACGGCTGGACATCAAAACCAGACATGTTCGATTTGATTTTAGTGAAAGTGCAGTGAATACAACTGGATCAACAGCGTATCTACAATAAAAATACTTTTCACACTTTGCTTTTCTAGCCGCGATAAAAATAGCAGTGGCTGTACATTTTTGGACTAACGAAAAAGAGAAAGTGCGTGCAAATAAACATGCGGAATCATATGATACGCACATAGCTAGCTAATTCCTTTTCGTTTTCGATCGAGTATGAAGCAGCCAAGGGGGAAATTTGCTTCCGTGTTTTTAAATACCGCAACATAGAGTGAAACTTTCTGGTTTTGATTAAAGCTAACAATACACATTGTGAAACTTACCCTGAGCTCTTTCTTGGTGTTTGACCGCCGATGAACATTCGGCATGGAAATTCAAAGACGCGGTAAATGCCAGAAGAAATAACATCAAGCTTCGATTGACATTCATTGTTACTGCTCAGTGGCTACTCGTCAAACAGAACATAAAGCCAATTTATTTATGTTCTCAAACGATAAAAGTGAGATCAGTTTTGAATGGAATCAATTCAGGCCATCGAAGCAGAGATCGATGATTCAGTTTCTTCTACGTAGACAAAAATTCTTCCCAGAACGAAGAGTTACAACTTGGTCCCAGTCTTTACTCTCCCTCTGCAGGAATGGCTTAACATACTCCTTCATTTTTTATTTACAACATACTTGCAACTGTTTAGAAACAAAATGATAGAGAATCCTTATCGAAACTCAGTAAAGAGTATTTATTCCAACAAAGCCCACTCAGCTGCGTCATAAGACATTAAAATTCTCTCTCTAGCATACATGCTGTTGTGACGCTTATTTAAACAGAGCCTAGGACACAATAGGAAAGCTTACACCACAAATTAATCATTTCAAGATGTCTTCAGGAAAGCAGCTCGTTAAAGGCAAAAGTGGCTTGCGAATGGTCGCTGTTTCTGAAAGTGAACGATGTCCTTTCCTCCTGGAAGAGCCTCACTGGACAGAAGATGCGCAGGTATTTTTTTTTCTTGATATTTCTATACCCTTCTTGTGGATGGTCCTGTCAACGATTTCCTCTCTTGAATGCTATATCATGTTGCAAATCTCAGTACGTTTGAAATACTTTTTTTTTTTTGCAGTTTCCGAATTGTGTGAAGTGTAATCGAAAATTTGACTTCGGCCATCGAAGGGTAATGTTCAATTTTTTAAATCAACAGTTTTAAACTTCTAACTTGTTGAAACGTCGAAATGAAATCTTCTTGCAATTTTGTGAAGCTTATTTTTAAGGTTGCTTATTATGTACCATAATGGGTCATGATTTTAGATGTTTTTCGAAGGAAAGTGATATTAGCATTCAAAATGCCACAGTAAGTCTTCAAACTTGTTGTGTCTGAATAATACTTACTGCCTTTCGACTCAATAATATTCTACAGCTTGATGTTTAATGAAGAAGTTTATAATTAACTGAATTTCTCGAACCACAAAGTACTAATGACTGCTTGTGAACAGTTAAGGCTCTTAAAAACAATCTGCAATGTTAATGGACATTTTTAAATAGCTTTACAGATATTAATTTCATTATTGTTTGACACATTTTGGCATTCTTCTCTGCAAGACAAATCTTATCAAGTGACTTGGAAATGCCCATCTATGGGTGTTTTGCTCTGCCAATACGTGTTTTGCTTCATTTTGCATTGTTATCACTTTTTTGGGTATTGTGGCACTTAACATAGGCTAAAATAGAGATTTTGGCAGGTTAAGTATTTGTTGGATTACATGATTGTTCAGACTGTTTTGTCATCATTTTTTCAGTTTTAATTTTCTCAATTCCATCTAAAGTGATTATGATAGCAATAGATTTTCTATATTTGGTTATAAATATATGTTTTAGGCCCTCGTCAGAGTCATTTTTAACCCTTGCCTAGTGACTCAGGCTGAAATGACTCTTAAGTTGGACCCAAAACATTTTTATACCTAAATAAATACAGAAACTCCAGAACTATCACTATCATGTAAGAGGATCTTTAGAAATTAAAAACTGAAAACAATGTTTTACTCTTACTTCTAATGCATGTTTGTGTCATTGCTCTTGGGTGGAAAATGAAAGACTGCTATCGTAACCTATCAGCTCAGCGATCAAAATTAATAATAAAACAGGTAGTGAACTTGGCCATTGCAGGATATCGTGTCCTGTCAATGTCACCCAGGTCAATAAACTGAGCTGAGTGATACTGACATTTCATGATATTTTGCTCATTCTCCTCCAGGCCTATAGTTGCTAACTGATGGAATATTTTTCTGCTCATACATTGTATTGCTTTCATGCCGTTCCATGAAACATGGTACATGTACATCCCCTCTGTAATCTATCAACTGAGTAATCAGGCAATTTACTTCTTTACCTTCAATTATTGTTGAGTAATTGTTGATGGGTGGAATAGTTTTCTCCTCATGCTTAGTTACACTTCTTGCTGTACCATGAAAGATTGTACAGTCCTTCCCTATGCTGTCTATAGCGTGATCATATATTTACCCTAAAGCTCTCAAGAGTTATTAAGTAAAACTATTATTGAACTTGGCGATTGCAGAATATTATGTCCTGTTGATGTCACCCAGGTCAATTGATTGAGCTGAGCGACACTAACATATCATAATATAGTGCCTATTCCTCTTCAATAGTTGTTAATTGATAGAATAGTTTTCTGCTCAATAGTATAGTTGTTTCCATGTTCCTACACTGTCTAATGTGTGATCAGATTTTCACCCTGTCACTTCCAAGAGCTTGTTGTCACTTAGCCATTGCAGAATATTGATGTCACCCAGGTCAATTAATTGAGCTAAACAACACTGACTTAACATGATATTTTCAATTGATAAATCTGTCCAATTGTTGTTACTTGATGGTATAATTTTCAACTGATGTATTGAAGCTTCTTTCATGATCCAATGATTATGAAATTAATTAGCCAGGAGAATTTGATCTTAAATGAAGGTTTTGCTTTAACCTGTTTGGAAGATGATATATTGGAATGAGAAGGAGAAGTTATGTGTCAATCATTTCAGGGGGTTGAAGGGTTTGATCAGTCATTCAGTTGAACTTGAAATATTGTGTTTTTTCATTGTCACCAGTGTCAACAAATTGTCTGCTTATCAATATCAGAGGTACTCTGGGCTTTTAAGGAAGAAGTTTAAGTGTAAAATGTCAAAAAAAAAATGTTTTTTTCTGTTGAATTGCATTACAGCACCATTGCAGAAGATGTGGAAAGATTTTCTGTGGCAAGTGCTGCAACTATAATGTCATGCTACCAAGGCTTAGTTTTGTTGACCCTGTCAGAGTCTGTGAGGAGTGTTCCCACATTGCCAAACGTGAAGAGGAGTTTTTTGAAAGACATTTGAAGACTTTGTGTAATGGTAAGTAAGAAAACATGACAGAGCTGAGAATGCACTTGGTGCATGTGATCTTAATGTGTACGGTTAATTTTACATTACAGCCTTTAATGGGAAAAAATGTGCAGTAGCAATGAATCACAATTATAGAAGCAGAATTAATGCATCTTTTAAATTAAGCTGGTGTCAGGGTAATTTACCATTAACACTAGAATTGTGTAACAGTGTGATTCTGGCAAGATGCCTGCAAGACTGTATCCTTTGCGTGACAACTACCTTCTAAGATGTGGTGATAATTATAACGATAGCTGTGGTGCAAGCTCTCAACGTTTTTGAAGAGAAGATACTCTCTACAAAGTAGGTAAAATAAAAGAAAATGCTGCTCCAACAATCATCTGAGCAATTAAACTTTTCTCTTTAGGCTCAGGGAACAATTGTTTAAGTCAGAATAATTAGTTGCATATGCCGTGGAAACAAACAGTGTTTTTACACACAACCTGATTAGCTACCAGTAGTTC
This sequence comes from Pocillopora verrucosa, assembly GCF_036669915.1. Lineage (NCBI taxonomy): Eukaryota > Metazoa > Cnidaria > Anthozoa > Scleractinia > Pocilloporidae > Pocillopora > Pocillopora verrucosa. Next base: position 22,334,351 of record NC_089318.1, on the reverse strand, counting down.
AGAAATGATTAGCAAGTACCATTCACCTCCAAGCAGCCAAAGAGACAAAAGTGCATATCAAGGATTTTACTTCTGGCCATTTTTTTGGTATATTGATAGATTGAAATAAGCTAATAATTTTGGTTTCTGGGGTTTCTCAGAGCAGCCAAGGAGACAAAATAGCATATCAAAAATTTTATTTCTGTTTTTTGGTTTCTTTGTGGTCCATTTTAAAACAAGTGTTCTCAGTGTCAATGAAAGGGGTGGATATTTACTTAGCAGCTTCATAGCTTGGTATGCTAAAATCCACTGCTAGTCACCTCCATTGCTGTGAGTAATCGTTAATTAATTAGAGATTTTACTTTGAAATAATGTATCATTCTGTGCTGAGTGCAAAGCTATTCTTGGGCTTCCTAAACAATAGAACTGTACCTAAGGTTAAATCTGACTTTGCAGTTGTCACATTATGTCTTTCAACAGGGGCTTATTTTATTATTGATGAATCAGAACCCTTAAGATTCCTTTGCAAACTTGAACATCATTCACAAAGGTAGGGGATTGACAGAACAAATCTTAACATGTAGCTTGTAAAAGAAAACTTGATGAGAGTAACCTGCAATCAGGTGTTCTCTTATAATGGAGGCTAGAGTGCAAAAATTAAGCAACAAAAGTAGAAGGGTCAACAGAAGGGAAAGTGAAGAGGAAAAAAAAATGCTTTCATGCTTCTTCTAGAAAGTGAACATCTGAGTGGGGCTGTTAATCTTCCCATTTGGCTTAAAGATGTAATGATAAGTCTTCAATTTCTTGGCAACCTGTGAACACACAGCTTTTAGATACCAGGCATATAATTATATTTTTCAGGCCTGTAGTTACAGCATAACTCAGGGACTAGACACAACAGGGCACAAAGTTTTTTACTTCATCTTGGACAAAAATAGAAAGACCCCATACCCTCAGTTATATAATCAGTGTATTTACATGTATACAAAGTGATCAATTAAACATTTCTTTGCAGTACCCCGCAGCAATTACCCATTGCATCAATGTAAGCTTGCTAATCCTCATTTTCTTTCATCTTTTCCATTTAATCTTGTGAAATTTGCTTTCACCAGAGAACTGCTTTTCGAGTGTTCTGATCAAGATAGAGCAGTCCATGAGCCAGTGATGTTGATGAAAATTGTTTCAGCTCAGCTTGTAGCTAGTGAAGGTATATGATTTTAATTATCTCGTCATCTAATCTAAAAGTTCCTCCTTAAAGAAAAAAACAAACAATGGAAAAAGGAAAAACTAGAATAAAAGAAAATGACACTTTCAAGAAAATTTATGCCATTTTCTGGCTGCCTATTAAACCTTTTACAACTTAACATCAATATGCATATTCTCCACACTTAACTAGGGTTATTATCAACTGAAGGAGAATTTGTCAAACAATCAGGAGCTTCTTTAGTTGGTGATAATTTCAGTTATTCTCTTAACCCCAATATTTGATTCGGAAGTGATACTGTAAGAAGAAATTAGATGGCATTCACTCATAGGGGTAAACAGGTTAAAAAAACATACATTTCTGAGTGGTAAGCAAGGGCTAAATGTGAACTATATTATGATCAGTAAGTACTGTTCACTCATTATCTAAAGTGAGTACAGTGTTTTTTTTTGTCCTTGGTTGTGGTGTTGATCAGTGAAAAAGCAGTATTATTCTGTAGCATTTTATAAAACAACTGAAATACTTTGCAAGCTCTGACTCAGCCTTCAGTGCTCACAATCCTTATCTAACCAGCCATGTTTGATTTGAAGTTAGAGTGGACGATGGGGGTAGGGGGTAGGGGGCAGGGAAACTGCAAGAATAGTAATCGTTACCCCCCACCCCTCTTCTTATTTTTGACCATCAACCGCCCCCATGGTACAAATTTTATTTCTTTCCTCAGCCTTTCACTGCCACTAAAATCAAAGCGGGTGGCCATAAGTTTGGTTAAGACTGGGTATGTGCTTGCCAAAATTATGCCTGCTCTGTAGGTCTAACACCTATCGTTTGTTACATCTGCAAGTTGAAAGCTTTTATATAAAGGAAGTTGCCTTCCCTTTCTATTAATTTACAAGGATAATAACTGACTTGGCATTTTGACCAAACATCAATACAGTTTGTTAATCAAGAGCTGAAGATGAGTGATTAGCAATTTTCACGAGTGTTCCCACTTTGTTTGGAATAAGTTACAATTTTTTATGGTTGAAAACTGAGGTAAACTGTTGTCCTTTTTGTGTGCAGACAACACTGGGGTCCGTGGTCTCATTCTCAAGTACAAACGACAAGATGAAATGCAGGAGGTGAGACTCACAGTTGTGCAGTCACCTGAGGAACACAGAAAGCAATCACTCACATGGCTTGTTGCTATGCAGAAAGTAAGTGCTAGATAGTTATACTCGTGACCTTTTTTATATCAAGTGCATTTTTTAATCAGAGTATTGATGTGGATTACAGCAAGTTTATGAGGGATTTGCATAAGTTGTTTGTACAGTCTGTTGGCTGGACAATCTCTTTCTTTTTTTTTCATATTCTGGCAGCTAATTACCTGTTTAACTGTATTTTTTGAGTGATAGGAAATTTTAATACCCAAACTGGTATGTGAAATTGCATTAAACACTCCATCTGTCTTTCCTGCTTGTTCTAGGCCATTAAGATGCTGTTTGAGGTTTGAAACAAGTTACTTAGTGGAAGAGAGAGCTGAAAAGAAATAGAATATAATTAACTGATTTATAGACCATGAGAGTAACGAAGTAGATGTACCCTTCACCAAAACATGCATTTTTGTCAATAGGAATCAGAAATGAATTTTCTGCAAGTTTTGTCTCAAAAGAAATTTGAACAAATACATTGGTGCACTCTACGTGTACAGGAAATTTTCCCATCCATGATACAGAAGCTCACTGTATGTTCAGTGGCTGGACATTGCACTGTTTGTTGTTCATCTGAAGCCATAGAATTGAAAGACATTAAAAATTTTGAAAGGGCTTTGGTGGTAAGGGTTAATAATTGAAAACAAAGTTTGGGAGTATGGGCACATTTTGGAGCAGTACTTGTTTGCAGAAATTTAATGTTAGCGACTCCCAGGGATAAAGAGAAGAATGAGTAAATTACCAAAGTAATATATTGAGACAGCAAACATAATCTTTGTTTTCGCAAGAATCTGCCCAATTTTTTACAGAGGCACCACTGTAAAGTTGTAATTTTTGTTTAGCAATAGGTTTAGGAAATTAGCTTATTGTAAAAACTTGCAGATAAGCCACACCCGAGTTTTGGAAAATAAAGTGTTGACAGAAAAAATGTCAACAAGAAATTGAAAGAAATTCAAAGTGGAGTCTTACTCTACATTGGCTGGTTCATGGAATGCACCCATGTGAAGTCGCTTGCACTGAAAATGGAGAATGCTCTGAATGCTTACCTTGGGTTTTTCCAGCATTAGTATCCAGTATCATTACCTTGTTTTTTTCAATCCTGTCACATTTTCAATAGAATATGTCCATAATTCTTTCCTGGGAGCAAAAACATACTGTCTGATATTAACTAAGGGGAAGCATATCATTCAGAGATAGGTACATTTTGAGGGGGGGAAGGGTGGTATGCTTTTGGGGGGTGCTCACTTTTGAGGGGTTTTTTTTTTTTTTTTGTATTGGGCTAGTTAACAAGGTAGCATTGATTTAGTCATCTCTAATTTTTGGTTGGAAAGGAATTGATAACGGCATTGCCTTTCAGATAGATTACGGGGCTAATTTTGAAAAGTAATAAATTTATTTTGTAGTAAAAACGTTTGATTACTTGAAATAGGTTAAATTTGCATCCTTAATGCACAAGCCATTACTTGTGGTGACTGTCATCAACCTTGATATTGAATGAGTTACTTCTACATGAGTTACGTGTATCTAAAAAGTTTTTCAACAACCAAATAAAGTCGCAGAGCTTAGTGAATGTGAATTTTGGTACATGAAAACACCAGATGCCTTATAATGGCTCCTTTATAAAAAAAATATATTTTCTGTATCTGTAAGAAATAACTCTTCCCATTCATAAAAGCCAATGGCTTTCAATTTAGGCATTGTCATGTGGAGAGGCTTACCCTTGGAAATTTGACGAGAATGAATTGTAATTAATTTCAAAAGTTAAAAGTTCACTTAGACTGTACATAGACAAATAGTATATAATTAGAATTGTGTCTTGGTTTTTAGTAATAAAACAGTATTTTATGTAAGTTCAAGGTGATTGTTTGTTTGTCTTTTTGTCGGATGGGGGCGGAGGGTAGGGGGTAATGCATAAACGAATGAGTTTCCAGCTGTCCAATCGCTATACATTTCCTTCTGGCACCCCCCTAGCGATCCTAAAAACCTTTGAACCGACACAGGGATCCCACTACTGGGAACTCATTGGAAAGAAATTGGGAGCTTCTTATGGATCAGATTTGTTCGATTTGAAAAACACTTTTTCTGACGTTTAAAGGTCGTGATTTCATGCCTACGAGACGAACAAAACAGAATATTACGTGAACACTACTGAAACGAGTAGTTGTAAATAGGACCTGAAAAAAATTCAGGCCCGTACGTACGTTCAGGCTCTTAGCTGCGAGGATCTCTTAATTTCATCTCTCCACCGCAGTGCAAATATATGAATTTTCATATATCTAAAATCAGAATATTACGTTGTACACATTTTCCCTTTAGGTCACCACGAATTTGCTCTCGTTGGGTTTACATTGTTTCGTCGTTCATTAAGGTCAGCGAGTTCGTCCTTTTTTTTCCGTTCTTCATCTGATTTGAATGAAATGTCATTCTACACTTCAACTTTCTGCGCTGTTTGGGGTCAATGGAAGTTTTCTCAGCCAAAGAGCATGCAGAAATTTTTGCATGTGTGTGATTCTCCCAGGACCTAAAAACTATCCACAATGCCTTTCGCGGTTGTCCCGTACACTTGCGCTTTTCCTGACAACCTTCCTGCAAAGAGAAAACGGAATCAAGTCTACCTAATCAACTAACCCAATGCAAAGAAAAGAACATTATAAGTGAGCCCACCCCCTCCCCACTAAGGGGTTTTTATTCCCTGAATAGAAGACCCCTTGCAACATGCTTTCGTGAAACAAAACACGTTATTTCGCTTTCAATAATTATTAAGCTGGACTCAAGTCCGCTCTTGAATCAATTCTACATGATGGTAACACCATATTTCCTTAAAATGCCTCGTTACAACTGCATTATACTGTTTCATGTACCTTATATAAAAAGATAGTAGTGAATTGCGTTACAGAGATAACCATAATTACTTATATGGGAAAACACTCGAAAGGATTAACAATGTAAAATTACTGAATGCCGACATGGTACTCGGCCAGCTCGCGAATATGTCAACTCGTCGACGTATTAATGATGAATTCATGAGATGTACATCTTCATGTAGTGCCTATGTGATCTTCCTTACAATTTTATAGCGAAGTAACCTCAGACATGTCCATGATTCACCCCCATTCATTCATTCATTTATTCATTCATACCTAGATAGGCATGTATTTCATATAATTCCTTTCTTCGTAACTTGAAAAAATAAGATCAATTAAAATTATTGGTAGATAGATTCCAATAAGAAACGTCTCAATAATTGAAAACTCAAACTCCTTTAACACCATGGGTTTTTGTAAATCTTTAATTTTACTAGGGGTTGAGTCGGAGCTAAATTCCCAGAAAAAAATTAATATCGAGCACAAAATTAACACAGTAACCACAAATACAATTTTTTCTTTTTTTAAAGATCTTCCAAACCGAAGCTCGTGTCTTTTGTTCGTCCGTTGGCGTGTCTTAAATGCTGGTATTCCGTGCCGCCATCGACACCAGTAGAATGACCACGATGACAGAAGCAAAAACTGTGGCTTTCAGGGTCATCTGAGAAAGATTCTGAGAGGAAAAGCAGTTGTACCACCACATTGTTACTGAGCCCGCAGTGAGTCCTAGAGCAAGGACTGCAAATATTTTGAGTTTGGTCGAAAACTCTCGATTTCCACGCTTTACTGGGGTTTCCAAAACGATGGTTACTATTGCCAACAAGTTGCAAGCTTGGAAGAACAGCACAGAAAGCGACAGGACCCTGAAGATATTACAGCTCTTTTTGAGGTGACTTGCAAATACTTTCCATGACTCTACTGTGTCAGCGACGAGAATTGTGACCTGGCAAACCCACTGAATAATGAGAAACCTTCTGCCTCTTTGAAGAAACGAGTACTTTTTTTCGTCTTTGAAACAACTCAACAGCATCTGTAGGTTGCCGACGACTGCTGATAGATGTATAAATGCCAAGAAAATCATGAATACCAAACTCATGATGTAAGAAAGTACAAATCTCAAAAAATTTGAAAGCAACTGGATTATAAATGAGCCTCGTTTGCGAGCGAAAGATGCTCTTTGCACATTTGTACTCGAAACATGTTAAAATACTCCTCACCAAGAAACGAAATCCTGTCAGGGCACGAAGAAAACTGACTGGGTACACTGTCACAAATTAGTTAAGAATTGAAACTACTAAAAAAATATATGACAAATTAAAATTGAATACTTCTGAGCAAGCTAATGTATCGAAGCAACATTCAAAATAAACAAGTTCAAAACAAGGCGCCAACTAATTAGCAGGTTTAAAACCTCAAAATTATGTTTCTTTGCATGGACGAGTTACTTTTGGTAACTAGGTAATGTTATTAGTTATCTAAAAGATCAGCTCATGTTATGAATTGACAACGATTGTCAAGAAAGGAAAATAGCCTTTTGCATTATAAATCACTTTCAAAACAACGCAGGTACGGATGGTAAAAAATTCCACACGAGCGAAAGTTCCGCAGTTTTCATGTTGAATTTATATTTTTCAATAGCGTAAGCACAGTAAGCTAGGCAACTAAAAATCCTCTCGTTACAGATGTACATCCAATGAGTTCATCAATAATGTCGACGAGTTGACATGTTCGAGTTGAAAACGAGTGATTGCAGTTTCTACATGGCCGACATAAATTTATGCTGGATGTAACTGCCACTGGCGACTAATACTAACTAATTCTAGAGCAATTTTTAACGCGGAACGAAACGACACGGTACAGTTAAAACTGCAAATAAAACTGCGAACGAAAACTATTACAATATAAACTAGACTAAATACAAGAGGGAAAGCTATAACGAAAACAACGAAGAAAACTTCATGATACAAAACTTACATTTGCTGCGATGTTATAGATCCTGCCTAGTGGCGAACAAACTGCACGAAGCGAAAAGAACAAATATATGAAACTACAGTCGACGAAACTACACTGCAAAAACTGCACCAAACTACGATGAACAATACGGTTGAATACATGCTACGTTACGTAACGTTACGCAATGACACAAAGAAAGCGCACACAAAATTTTAATACAATTAGCACTCTTGCACAAGAACAATAAACAAACGAAAAAGAATGTAAGGCGTTGCGATCTACATTGGACACAGTTACAATTAGTGGATTCATAATTATTAACTTTTGTATAGTAAGCACGAACGGCAACAATAAACTTTGATTTTGCTTACTCTTGTTATACTGTTAAACAAGTTAATAATTTACGAGATTCCTGCGCTCGATTTCCAGAAATTTTGCACGTCTTAATTTGTTTCTGTGTGATCTCCAGCTTCACCTTTAACGACAAGATGCAAACAAATAGAGTGGTGCTTTTTCGCAGTTTGTTTATTCCAGCAATAAAATTATCCTCCCGGTTTATTGAGAAGTTAAGTACCAGCTGGATGAATTTCTCTTTGGCGGATAGGATCTATAGCAGTGGAAGCCAAATATCTGAAAAACGAAAGAGGCAGCATAAGGGAATATTATGACATTAGTTTTAGTTTTGCCGCTAATGTTTTGTTAATCATGAAAAACACGTTGGGAAAAATTTCCGTTTAACTCCTCACTATTCTAAAACAAAACCGTGGTCCCAAAAAATCAGTTTGTTGTTTTCGGCATCAATTTATTTATTAAAGAACTGCATGCCTAATGAAGTATGGGGTCCTGCAAAAATCTTACAGTAAGTTGCCTCGCGCCAGTTAAAATTCTTTGTAGAGCTATGCGTGTAGAAACCAATCCTCCTCTTTGCCCCAGTTTGCGCTAACTTTGAATTTCGCGCGGATCATGTAAATAAGAAAGGTGTGAGCTCCCGTGAAGGTATTCGCAAGTAAGTTATTCAGGAGTATTTAAAAAATCTTCAGATAAATTGCTCTTTCGTCAAGTGTCCCGTGGTCCTTATGTTATTAGTATTGCCTAAGTTGTACATATTTCTTGTTATTTGTATTTCAATACGTTATTTCAGATCTTGTAATTAGTCATTCCGTTCTTGATGTACTATGTTCAGAATAATTTACTTTGAAATCAGTGATAATGGCGTGGAAATTAAACTCCTCGTAAATTTGTAAATTAGCCACCGTAAAGGGTAAAAAAGCTGACGTCTTAAGTGTATGTAAAAGGCAAAGTCAGTAGACAAACTAAGCACGAAAAGACGAAAAGCAGTCAATATCGCGAAACTCATCGTTATGGCCGACCATAACAAAACAGACGTTGGACTTAGATTTCTACTCTTAAATACTGTGTAGATGGTAAATTTAAACAAATTGCTACATCATATCATTAAATTAGCACTTCACGACCGCATATAACACTATCTTCTTAACAATCCTTGTTGTACAATAACTGATGTTACTTTCCCAAAATGTTCGAAGTTGGAAACCTTAGATCTATCAATACTTGACCGCCTCACTCGGCACTAAAGGAGAATAGTTCTTATCTCATCTTTTCGATCATAATTTGAATCGATGAGATCAGTTATTATTACTGGTAGAACGATTCCAACAAAGAACGTTTCAACAACTGAATAAACAACCTTCTTAAAAACATTCACTTCCACAAACTCTTCAGCTTTACAATTACTGGGACTTGACTCGGAGTGACGTTCCTGGCTTAAAATTATTATCAAGCACATTATAAACAAAGTTACCGAGAACACATATCTTTTTTTGGGAAAGATCTTCAAAACCGAAGCTTCTGGTTGAGTTTCGTCAGTTTGCGTGTCTTGAATGCTGATATTCCGTGCCACCACAGAAACGATTAAAACGAAAAAAATGACAGAAGCCAAAAAAATGGCTTTCGTGGTCATACGAGAAAGATTCTGTGAAGAAAAGCAGTTGTACCACGATATTGTTGCTGAGCCAGTGAGTCCCAGAACAAGGACTGCAGATATTTTCAGTTTGGTTGAAAACTCTCTATTTTCACGCTTCACCTGGCTCTCAGATAAGACTATCACGATCGCCATCAAGTTGTAAGCTTGGAAAAACATCAGGGAAAGCGAGAGGACTCTGAAGATATTACAGCTTTCTTTGAGCTGACTTCCAAATCCTTTCCACGATTCTACGGCATCAGCGACGAGAATTGTAACTTGGCAAATCCACTGACAAATGAAGAACATTCTACCTCTTTGAAGAAACGGGTATTTTGTTTTGTCTTTGAAGCAACTCAACAGCATCCGTAGGTTGAAGGCGACTGCGGCTAGTTGCAAAAGTGCAAGGAAGATCATAAATATCCAACCCATGATGCACGAAAAAAAGCCAGATAGAAAAGATTCTCGGTACCCAGCTTAACTTGTTGTGTGCGAGGGAGTTTTCGCTATGTACTCAAAGCTGTTTGACTTAAATTGTCTGCATGGTACAAATCTGCATTTGAATGATCTCCACTTAACTTTGCTAACGCGTGTAATTGCTCAGCAGTATTTTGGTTTTGGTAAATATTAACTTAAGAAAACTTTTGTTCTAATTTTTTTTATGTAATTTTTGTATGGATGTCATTTTGATTTCTCATTTCTCTCCACTTGTAGAAGTACAAGAGGCGCTGATAGTTAGGAAATTTGAATGACACGCGAGATTTTGATATTATACCGCAATGCAAGAGCAAATGAACAATTTGTCGATAAATGCTTCAATGCTAAATATTGCACAGTACTCAGCCTCACGCCACCTTTAATCACGTTCCAGACGTCATAACAGTATTTTCCAACTAAGCCCCCTTAGAGAGAGCGGAAGAAAAACAGTTTACTAGTTGGATGTAATTGAATCCCATATGTGGACACAATACCAGTTTTTTAAAAGCTGAAGAAGGGTAACGCTCAAAACATCAGCATTAGAATAACCTTACGTTGGCCAAGTTACATTCTCAACTCAGTGAACCATGTTAAAATTAAACTATTCTGTTAGACCCCCACCGACGCAGCATCATAGTTTCTTTAGAAACTTGGCCCCAACATAACGATGTAGTTTGTATTAGATATTGATTAAAATGAAATAGCTACAGTTGTCTTTTTTTGCTCATGTCTATAAGGACGGGGTGTTTTGTCTCGATCGCGAGAGACTCATCAGATAGTCCCTAGAATTTTCTAACAAAGGTTTTGAGAATCACGCTTGAAGTTCCATTTTCAAGGTCAAAGATGCGAGCACTTTGCCCCTATATCACAAAAAGATTCCCAGGGTTCACGGGCTACATTTATGTCAAATACTTGCCAGAAGATTACAATGATGGGGCAAAGAGAGAAAATTAGGACTTTGACCGGAATATTTCGATATCACTAATTTATTTTTAGCTTAAGGTGTAAAGCATTGTGGTTTCCTAATCATAGTTTCCCTAGTGTAGTTTCCTATTGCCGAAGTCAGTTTGATATTCAAAGAATCTCATCGCTGTTCACTAAAAAATCAATCTTACTTACAGGCGACCAGATTCACTGAAAGAGGACGAATGTTGTTAAAATTCTGTGAGAAAGGCCATATGAGAACCGAAAAGGTGATGCATGACAACAACACAATATACAATATATTCGCTTCCGGATTTTGCACTTCGCAGCATTTGAGGCTGTTGTGTTACTACGGTTTTATTTGATGACGTTTTGTACAAGCAAAAACGGATTGGTAATGTTTGATTAGTCCGTAAAAAATTTGCAGTATTGTACTTGATCTATGTAAACGTCATTGATTTCTTATGCTAATTTTTAATAGTAAGTCTTACATGTCTATACACGGCCGGGCTATAACATATCTTAGTCCCATAATGTTCTCTGGGTGACAGGTATGAC
>NC_089318.1:22298224-22318224 GCF_036669915.1 Pocillopora verrucosa | reverse complement strand
CGCCCTTCGATCTTTGTTTTTATCCAACTTTACATTTGTCCTACAGCTTCCTCAGAACCTACAACCTATTTCGGTTATAAGATCGCGTGTCGGCGCAGCTCAATTTCGATCACGCCACGCTAGATTGCCAAGCAAGTCGACCTTTACTACCTTTGGTCTGTTTGTTTGAAATTTCTGAGTAAGTCTACATTCCGCAGAATAAATGTCATGATTTCCTTTTCTTGTCTTATTTCTCGTTTTGATAGTTAAGAAAAACGATCGCTTTTACCTTGACTTTCAAGCTGTGCGCTATCCAGAATGTTGGGTAATGTATATCATGGGCATTTCTGAGGAGAATGCTCTTAATTGGATAGAGGAATGTTGGATTTCGTTCAATCGTTTAATATATGCTAAGGTAAATTACATATTAAATTCAGCCCCATGAAAGAGCTTTGCCTTTGGTCCACTTCGACCTTAAAAAAATTGTCTGCTGTTCAAGATGCTCATATTCCCACTGAGATGGATTCACAAGCCATGATCAAATCCGACGGATGGCTTTTGTGGCGACTGCAACAAACACTCAACATGGTATCCTCTTTTCTAGTTTTCTAGCCACCATTTTCTAGTAATAACAATCGTTGAGATCCACGACCCAAACCCTAACACAAGTGAATTCAAAATACGGGCCCAAAAAATAGATGAAAACGGCGAACTAATGCCACTGCAGGATCCGTAAACCGATCAAAAATTTTCTCGACTCACGTTTTCCTACAAGTCGGTGCGTGTAAGTTGAAAAAGCTGTCAAAAATTTGGCCTGAGGGCGCACAAAGCAAATTCTTTTGTGCGAAGAAACTTGACGCTATTAGTTGCGTTAGACAAGAGCGCCCGGCGTTTTTTTCTTGCCAATTCTTGTCAATCCTTACCAATCTTTACGCAGCCAAAACGTCTGTTATAACAGCGTTGCTTTTTATCCATAAATTCAAAAGAAAGTTCGCATATTCAGTATCGAAAGCCTGAACGATTTTCTTTTTGAACAGAACTTACGCACCGCGTTAATAGACACATGTTTAATTCACTTGGCTACCTTCGTACACAACAACATCATCAGAGTGAACTCCGATGATGACCTCCGCTAGGGTTTAAGAAACTTCGGTCACTTGTACTGAAAACAGTCCTTCTAAAGAAAACCCTCAACCAAACGATCAGAAAACACGATCAAATTTTGCTTCCGAGTTAAAACCATTTTACTGAAAGGGGAGAACTATAGCCGCAAAATGTAGCACACTTAGCAAAGGGCTCAATGGACTCTACAGACTTGGCCTTTTAGTTCTTCTTAAATCAGGTCTCTACTGCAATTCTACCAACAGCAAATTTACCACTTTTCTCTTATCATGCTGTCTGCCTTACTCGGACTGTGGTTCTTTTAGGTACCTACTTTAAGATCTATTATCAGGGGGCATGCCAACTCACGAAGATCAAACATCTGGTAGCAGAACTTTAAACACTTTCATGTGGATTTCACGTATGAACTGCAACGTACCTAACCGCACTTCCGATCAAACAAGAGAAATTTGACCGCGAAAGCCATTAAAAGAGCTTAAGTGTATGCACAAGGCAAAGTCAGTAGACAAACTAAGCACGAAAAAACGGAAAACAATCAATATCGTGAAACTCATCGTTATGGCCGACCAAAACAAAAACAAACTATTGGACTTCAATTTCTACTCTTAACTACTGTGTAGATGGTAAATTCAAACAAATGTCTACATCAGATCATTAAATAAGCGCTTCACGACGCCATAAAAACTACCTTCGTCGCAAATTTGCTTTACAATGACCGATGTTACTTTCCCAAAATATGCGAGGTTGGAAACCTCAAATCTATCCATTTAGCTTGACCGCCTCACTCGGCATTAAGTGATAGTGGTTTTTTTATCTCATCTTTTCCTTCCAATGAGATCAGTTAATATTACGGGTAGAAAGATTCCACTAAGGAAGGTTTCAACAACTGAATATTCAATCTCCTTAAATACATTCACTTCCACAAAATCTTCAGCTTTATAATTATTAGGACTTGACTCGGAGTGAGGTTCCCAGCTTAAAATCATTGTCAAGCACATTATTAAAAAAGTTACCGAGAACACATATCTTTTTTTGGGAAAGATCTTCCAAACCGAAGCTTCTGGTTGAGTTTCGTTAGTTGGCGTGTCTTCAATGCCGATATTCCGTGCCGCCATAGAAACTATTAAAATAACAAAAACGACAGAAGCAAAAAAAATGGCTTTCGGAGCCATACGAGAAAGGTTCTGTGAAGAAAAGCAGTTGTACCACAATATTGTTGCTGAGCCAGTGAGTCCCAGAACTAGGACGGCAGATATTTTCAGTTTGGTTGAGAACTCTCTGTTTTCACGCTTCAACTGGCTCTCAGTTAAGATTATGACTATCGCCATCAAGTTGTAAGCTTGGAAGAACATTAAGGAAAGCGAGAGGATCCTGAAGATATTACAGCTTTCTTTGAGATGACTCGCAAATCCTTTCCACGATTCTACGGCATCAGCGACGAGAATTGTAACTTGGCAAATCCACTGACAAATGAAGAACATTCTACCTCTTTGAAGAAACGGGTATTTTGTTCTATCTTTGAAGCAACTCAACAGCATCCGTAGGTTGAAGGCGACTGCGGCTAGTTGCAAAAGTGCAAGGAAGATCATAAATATCCAACCCATGATGCACGAAAAAAAGCCATATGGAAAAAAATTCTCGGTACCCAGCCTAACTCATTGAGTGCCACGGAGTTTTCGCTTGGTATTTACAGCTATTTGACTGAAACTTGTCAGCATGGTACAAATCTACATTTGAATAATTTTCCGCGTAAACTTGCTGTTTGATGACGCATAAGGGATTGCTCAGCGGTATTATAGTACAGGTATGTACAAACTGAGCAAGAATTTGTTTTAGTTTCTTTAGGTAATTTTTATACAAATGTCATTTGAATTTCTCACTTCTCATTCCTCACCACCTGTGGAAGAAAAAAAGGCGCTGATACTTGGGAAATTTTAATGGCACGTGATGTTTTGTTGTTAAACCGAAATGCAAAAACAAATATACTAAATGGCCCGATACATTACACAATAGCGCAAAGCCTCACGCCACCTTCAATCACGCGGAAAACACGTGGAAAACAGTGTAATGTCACCCCCTGACGTCATAACAGTTATTTCCAAAGAAGCCCTCCTAGAGACAACCGAAGAAAAACAGTTTATTAGTTGGATATAATTGAACCCCATAGGTGTAAACGATACCAGTGTAAACGATACCAGTTTTATAAAGCTAACGAAGGACTAATGCTAAAAAATTCAAGCCAAATTATATTATCAACTCAGTGAACCATGTTAAACCAAACTATTTTGTCCTACCCCCACCGACGCAGCACCACTATTTCTTTAGAAGCTAACTAACCCCCAACACAATCAGACTCATCAGATATTTTTTTCAGAATTTTCTAACAAAGTTTGAGAATCACGCTTGAAGTTTACTGTGTTCTCTAAAGGATCAGGTCATGTTATGAATTAACAACGATTGTCAAGAAAGGAATATAGCCTTTTGCAAGATAAATCACTCTCAAAACAACGCAGGTAGATATCAACTAAGGAAAAAACTAGGAAAGGTAACGACTGCAGTTTAACATTTATTACCGATGTGATCAAACAACTACCGGTAGTTTTTACGCTTTGCTGAGCTAAGCATAGGTTCCGCGGTTTTCATGTTGAATTTACATTTTTGAATAATGTGAACACAGTAAGCTAAACTATTAAAAATCCTCTCGTTACAGATGTACATCCAATGAGCACATCAATAACGTCGACTAGTTGACATGTTCGAGTTGAAAACGAAAGATTGCAGGTTGTACATGGCCCACATAAATTTATGTTGGACACAGTAACAATTAGCGGATTCATAATTATGCACCTTTGTTTTTAGAAAGTGCGAACGGCAAAAATGAACTTTGATTTTGCTTACTCCTATTATACTCTTACACGAGTAAAAAGTTTAAGAGATTCCTGCCCTCGATTTTCAGAAATTTTGCACAAGTGATTCAATTTGTTTCTGTGTGATCTTCAGCTTCACCTTTAACGACAAGATGCAAGCAAGAAGAGTGGTGCTTTTTCACAGTTTGTTTATTCCAGCAATAACATTATCCTCCCGGTTTATTGAGCAGTTAAATACCAGTTAGATGAATTTCTCTATGGCAGATAGGATCTATAACAATGGAAGCTAACTATCTGAAAAACAAAAGAATCAGCCTAAGGGAATATTATGGAATTCGTTTTAGTTATGCCGATAATGTGTCTACTGATCATGAAAAGCTAGTTGCGAAAAATTTCTTTTTAACTCTCCACTATTCTAAAACAAAACCGTGGTCCTAAACAAGCAGTTTATTGTTTTCTTCATCGATTTATTTACTCAAGAACTGCATGCCTAATGAAGTATGGGGCCCTGCAAAAATCTTACCGTGATCTGCCTCGCGCCAGTTAACATTCTTTGAAGAGCTATGCGGGTTCATCTTAATTGTTTGTTTTATTCATCTACTCTCCATACTACCCTTTGTGCTCGAATTAATATATCTATAATTAATATAAAGTCAATGGTAAAACAATCGCGATCGCCACTTTGGTTGTTACTATATAATGAAACTTGTATCGCGCTCTAAATCTTCGTATGGGTCTCTGAGTTAGAGAGGGGTGCGCCGCTAAGGATCAAAACTAGACATGGCAACAACAAAACTGCAAAGAGTTGCTTCTTGCCTCTCATACTGGCCTTCCGCAAAAAAGAACCCGAGCTCATCTCGGTTTTTGGAGAGACGTTCTCGAGTCACCATTTAGCGCTACTGGTAGACATTGCCACAGCGACCAGTACAACGACGGGAGACGCGAGCATAACAAAATTGGCTTTTAGGAAGCCATTGGATAAATCAACGCATGAGAAAAACAATTGTGCCACAAAATCATGGCAGATTCGACGACTCCCAAACTTAGCAATGCAAACGCGCAGAGTTTTGGAACATCGCGAAACATCGTTATGGCCGAAACGAAAACAAATCATTGGACTTCAATTTCTATACTTAACTACTGTGTAAATGGCAAATTCAAACAAATTGCTACATCATATTATTTAATAGATAATTACTGAGGTTCGCAGCATTATACCCAAGAATGCTGCGAACCGAAGTAATTAACTATTATAATTATTGACCCTCATAAAATCCTATTGTTCTCTCTCTGCATTACATCGACGATTTCAGTCGCTCCTTCATATTGATGTTTTGGTACACCAACAATGCAACTGGCAAGCATTGTCCAGTAATAATACAAATTGCATAATCCTTTTTCATTCCCCAATTCAGCCATTGTTAACTACTTGCAAAGATGATATAATCATTGACTCTCATGAAATCCTACTATTTTCTCTCTCCAACAATGCAATTAGCACGTATTGTCTAGTAGTTATACAAATTACATAACCCTTTTCATTTCCCGGAATTTAGTCATTGTTAAATCCTTGTAAAGATTATGTAACTTACCAGATCTTTCAGGTGTGTGATTGAATTTCATGCAAACGTAATTTGCATTGTATATTAACGCAATGCACTTGGTTATTTGAGTTGTTTGTTGGAAGGCAAAGAGTTGCTACTGTTTTGAAGCTTGATGGAGGATTCTTCGGAAGACGAATCTGCCATTTTAGACGAAAACCAGAGCGAAGATTATAATCAGTCAGTTGTAATTAGTACTCACAGTACGAAAATTGTTATTTCTTACAAGTGAGAGAGACTGTCATTGTCAGATGTGCCCTAAATAAACTGTAAAATGTTTTCGTCTGTACGTCTCCTGGAATGGTACTTCTCATGGTGTATTCATTTACTTTTTAACTTCAGATCTTCATCATAAATTATGCGCGGACATTCGCGAATTTTCAAAAATTACTGAGTGGAAAAGTAACGAAGTAAATACCACAGTCATGCAGCAATATTAAAAATATTGCTGGAAGCAGGCTGCATTATTAAAAATATTGCAGTGCAGCCAGCCCACTGCAATATTGAACGTTTTAGCGCGTTTAGGATTACCCCTGATAATTTCCCTGCTACCAAAAAGGACCGCCACCGTTTTCCTCAGACAGTTGGACTTGACTAAATATGAATACTTTCTCAGGCTGAAATCGCCGATATAATGCTGAGAGAGAACAATAGGATTTTATGAGGGTCAGTAATTATTAAATATGTACTTCACGACCGCATATCTGACTATCTTCTTAAAATGACAATCCTTGTTTCACAGTATGATGTTACTTTCCCAAAATGTTCGAGGTTGGAGGCTCCAGATCTATTCATAACTCGACACTAAATGAGTGTAGTTTTCATCTCATCTTTAAATCAATGAGATCAGTTAACATTGCTGGTAGAACGATTCCAACAAAGAATGTTTCAACAACTGAATATTCAATCTCCTTAAATACATTCACTTCCACAAAATCTTCAGCTTTATTATTACTGGAACTTGACTCGGAGTGAGGTTCCCAGCTTAAAATTATTGTCAAGCACATTATTAACAAAGTTACCAAGAACACATATCTTTTTTTCGGAAAGATCTTCCAAACCGAAGTTTCTGGTTGAGTTTCGTCAGCTGGCGTGTCTTCAATGCTGATATTCCGTGCCGCCGTAGAAACTATTAGAATGACAAAAGTGACAGAAGCAAAAAAAATGGCTTTTAGGGCCATACGAGAAAGGTTATTTGAAGAAAAGCAGTTATTCCACAATATTGTTGCTGAGCCAGTGAGTCCCAAAACAAGGACTACAGATATTTTCAGTTTGGTTGAAAACTCTCTGTTTTCACGCTTTACCTGATTCTCAGTTAAGATTATGACTATCGCCATCAAGTTGAAAGCTTGGAAGAACATCATTGAGAGCGATAGGATCCTGAAGATATTGCAGCTGTTTTTGAGCTGACTTGTAAATCCTTTCCACGATTCTACGGCGTCGGCGACGAGAATTGTAACTTGGCAAATCCACTGACAAATGAAGAACATTCTACCTCTTTGAAGAAACGGGTATTTTGTTTTGTCTTTGAAGCAACTCAACAGCATCCGTAGGTTGAAGGCGACTGCGGCTAGTTCCAAAAGTGCATGGAAGATGAGAAAAATCCAACCCATGATGCGTGCCAGGGAGTTCTCTCTATATACTCAAAGCTGTTTGACTAAATTATCTGATACAAATCTGCTTTTGCATAATTATCCACTTTATTTTAGATGTTTAGTGACGCACGAACGATTGTTCAACGACCGGTGTTTTTGCATTGGAAAAACATAAACAGAACAAATTTTTGTTTTGGGTTTTCATGAAATTTTCGGGATTCACGTTTTTATACAAATCCTCGCGTGTAAGTTGAAAAAGCTGTCAAAACTTTGGGCCTAAGGTCGCACTAGGCAAACTTTTTGTTCATTTTGTGAAGAAACTTGTCATCAGTTGAGTGAGACAAGCGCGCCCAGTGATTTTTTCTTACCAAATCTGGTCAAGCCTTACCAATCTTCATGCAGCTGAAACGTCTGCTATAAAAGCGTTGCTTTTTATCCATAAATTAAATAGGAAGTTCGCATATTCAGTGTCGAAAGCCTGAACGATTTCCTTTTTGAACAGACTTACGCACCGCGTTAGTAGACACGTGTTTAATTCGCTTGACTACCTTCGTACACAACAACATCATCAGAGTGAACTCCGATGATGACCTCCGTTAAGGTTTACGAAACTTCAGTCACTTGTACTGAAAACAGTCCTTTTAAAGAAAACTCTTAACAAAATGATCAGAAAACACGATCAAATTGTGCTTCCGAGTTAAAACCATTTTACCGAAAGGGGAGAACTATAGCCGCAAAATGTAGCACACTTAGCAAAGGGCTCAATGGACTCTACGAACTTGGCCTTTTAGTTCTTCTTTAATTAGGTCTCTACTGCAATTCTACCAACAGCAAATTTACCACTTTTCTCTTATCATGCTGTCTGCCTTACTCGGACTGTGGTTCTTTTAGGTACCTACTTTAAGATCTATTATCAGGGGGCATGCCAACTCACGAAGATCAAACATTTGGTAGCAGAACTTTAACTCAAACACTTTCACAAGGATTTCACGTATGAACAATAATGTGCCTAACTGCGCTTCTGGTCAAACAAGAGACAAACTAAGAACGAAAAAACAGAAAAAAAAACCAGTCAATATCGCACAACTCATCGTTATGGCCGACCAAAACAAAAACAAACCATTGGACTTAAAGTTCTGCTCATAACTTCTGTGTAGATGGTAAATTCAAACAAATTTGTACATCATATTATTAAATAAGTACTTCACGACCCCATATAAGACTATCCTCTGAACAATCCTTGTTGTACAACGGGTGATGTTACTCTCCCAAAATGTTCGAAGTTGGAAACCTTATAGATCTATCAATGACTGAGTCAGTAACCTCACACGGTACTAAATGATAATAGTTTTTATCTCATCTTTTTCTTCATAATTTGAATCGATGAGATTAGTTAATATTACTGGTAAAACGATTCCAACAAAGAACGTTTCAACAACTGAATATGCAACCTCCTTCAATACAATAACCTCCTCAAAATCTTCAGGTTTATAACTGTTGCGACTTGATTCGGAGTGAGGTTCCCAGCTTAAAATTATTATCAAGCACATTATCAACAAAGTTACCAAAAACAGATATCTTTTTTTGGGAAAGATCTTCCAAACTGAAGCTTCTGGTTGAGTTTCGTCAGTTGGCGTGTCTTCAATGCTGATATTCCTTGCCGCCGCAGAAACTATTAAAATGACAAAAATAGCAGAAGCAAAAAAAATGGCTTTCAGGAACATGCACACAAGGTTCTGTGGAGAAAAGCAGTTGTACCACGATATAGTTGCTGAGCCAGTGAGTCCCAGAACAAGGACTGCAGATATTTTCAGTTTGGTTGAAAACTCTCTGTTTTTACGCTTCACCTGGCTCTCAGATAAGATCATCACTATAGCCATCAAGTTGTAAGCTTGGAAGAACATCATTGAAAGCGAGAGGACCCTGAAGATATTGCAGCTTTCTTTGAGCTGACTTCCAAATCCTTTCCACGATTCTACGGCATCAGCGACGAGAATTGTAACTTGGCAAATCCACTGACAAATGAAGAACATTCTACCTCTTTGAAGAAACGGGTATTTTGTCTTGTCTTTGAAGCAACTCAACAGCATCCGTAGGTTGAAGACGACTGCAGTTAGTTCCAAAAGTGACAGGAAGATCATAAATATCAAACCCATGATGCACGAAAAAAAGCCAGATGGAAAAAATTCTTGGTACCCTTTTCGCTATGTACTCAAAGCTGTTTGCCTGAAACTGTCTTCATGGTACAAATTTGCATTTGAATAATTTCCGCTTAACTCTGCTGTAACATGACGCACATACGATTGCTCAGCAATATTTTGGTATCGGTACATACAAACTGAACAGAACTCTTGTTTTGGTTTTTTTATGTAATTATTATACGAAAGTCATTTGGATTTCTCATTTCTCGTTTCTCTCCACCTGTAGGATTGGAACTAATCAAGTACAAAAGGCGCTGATAGTTGGGAAAATTTTTATGATACGCGATATTTTGACGGCACTCAGCCTCACGCCACCTTCAATCACGTGGAGAACACGCGTAACGTCACCTCTAGACGCCATAACAGCAATTTCCAATAAATGAGTTGCCACTAATCGGATCCTTACGTTTGTGTACAGATTTTTGGGATCGCCACAAGGCAAACATTGCAACTCGCTAGAAAGGAATGTTAGGCGAAGGGTTGTTCGGACGTCCAAAGAAACGATTTTGGAGGGAGATAATCGCTTTTTCGCCGCAGCTTTATCGTAAGATAATGTTGATACGAGGGAAGTGTAATTTTTTGTTAGAATTACCACAAAATATGTTAGAAAGAAATACCGAAAACTACTCTCCTTGCGTAAGGTCTATTGTGAAATCGTCATCGCGTAATAGTCTCGAAATATTACAGTTACACATACGAAAGGGTTCAGTTTTTAGCCAATTATCAACGCTGATTCGTTCTCGTTGATCACAACAAAATAGCAGTGTTGGTGTTTTTTCACTTTAATATTCAGTGCTTAAGCTCCTGCTGCCTCGAGGTAGCTTTTGTAGCGCTCTCTTGTATTACAAGCCACGAAAAAAGCTAGAAGTAGACTTAACACACGTCCAAAAAACTGAAAATGCTTTGTTGAGTTATTTCTTGGCGATTTATGGTTAGTTTTTCTAAATTTCGAGAGTATTACGTAATGTCAAATTCACGATAAACCTTGCACAGGTAGACAAGTTGATCGGTAGATTCTACTACGTTTCTGAGAGCGGCGGAAAAGCAATAATCTCTCACTAAAATCGTTTTTTTGGACGTTCAAACTGCCTTCCGCCAGACATTTCCTTCTCGTGAGTTGATGTTTGCCCCGCGGCGATCTCAGAAATCTGGATCCTATTACTGGCAAATCATTCATTAAGCCATATCAGAGATAACAGGAGAAAAAAGTTTCAATAGTTGGATGTAACTGAACCCTACTCGCAATAGAAGAGAAGCAGTTTACTGGATGGATGTAATTGAACCCCATACGTGTAAATAATACCAGTTTAATAAAAGATAACGAAGGGCTAACGCTGGAAAAGTCAGCATTACAAACACCTTACGTTGGCCAAGTTATGTTAAAACTAAACTATCATGTCATACCCCCTCAGTTTTTTTAGAAGCTAACTAGCCCCTAAAATAACAATGTATTTCGTAATAGATATCGACCAACATGAAATAGCTGTAATTGTTTTTTTGCTTATGTCTGTTAGGACATGGCGTTTTATCCCGATTACGTGAAACTCGCCACGCATGAAGTTCCATTTGCAAGGTCTAAGATGCGAGTACTTTGTCCTTCTATCACAAGAGGATTCCCAGCGTTCACGGGATATATTTGTACAAGAAAAAGAATGTCAAATACTTGCCAGAAGATTTCGTGGCTGGAAGAGACAATGATGGGACAAAGAAAGAAATTCAGGACGTTGACCGAAATATTTCGATCTCATTAAGTGATTTTTAGCCTGAGGTGGAAAGCATTGTGGTTTCTAAACGTAGTCTCTTCATTATTTCCGAAGTCAGTATGATATTCAAAGAATCTCATCGCTGTTCACTAATAAATCAATCTTACTTACAGGCGACCAGACTTGCTGAAAGAGGACGGATATCGTTTAATTTCTGTGAGAAAGGCCATACGGGATGCGTGACAATAACACAATATACATTAAATTCACTTCCGATTTGCAAAACGTGACTCTCACTTCGCAGCATATAGGGGTGTTGTGTTACTACGGTTTTATTTGATGAAGCTTTGTACAAGCAAAAACGGACTCGTAATGTTTGAGCAGTCCGAAAAAAATGACTATCCTGTGCTTTATCTATGCCGTAAACGTCATTGATTTCTTAAGCCAATACTAAGTCTAACAAGTAAACACACGCGCGTGGGGTAGTCGAGCTATAACGTATCTTAGTCCCATAATGTTCTCTAGGTGACTAGAATGACGCTGAATTTGGTCTTAGTCAGGACTAAGGAATTTTTGAGCAACTTCGCAAGCCATCACACTCGTACAATTTGAAAGCTGTTTGTTGACGAGTCTCTTGGCCGAGACAAATCGCTCTCTTATTAGCAACGCACTGATATTACGCAGAACAAATATAATTGATACATATGCAAATTTTAGAACAACCAAGTATTACGGTCCAATAAATATACTTCGAAGTATTAAAATTAAAGAATTAAAATAGAAAATTAAAATCGTAATTCTAAGGTTTAACGTATAACACAAAATGTTGCATACATTAAATTATGTTTTCGAGCCCCGTGGGGGGCTCCCCTAGGGGCAATGAGCCAGACCAAAACAACATAAACAAAACCGTTGAAGTGACAAGAAAATCGGATGCACCCAAAAGTTCGCTGCCTAAAGAATCAAGGCTACAAAACCGATGGAATGAAAGTCTGGATCGTTTGTTGCCCTTATTTGGTTGCTCCGCTTTGCGTTCGAAAGTTGGCCTTGTACTACAGTGAAATGCCGACGCATGTTCGCACCCGATCCGTTGCTCTAATACGAGGGGCCAATATAATGAAATGGCCTAATTATGAAATAATAGGAGATCTTATTCTTACGTTCAGTCAGCGCACGTTAAGGTGGTGTTGCACGGTTGCAGAACTTGGAGAATGACTCAATTGGATGAGAAGAAGCTGAATGCTTAAAGCTTGTGAGCAGTGAAGAGTTTAGGAGAAGAGGGAACATCTAGACCTTAATGGTATAGATATTATATAGAAGACGAAGATGACTGGGCCGCTTTCCTAGAATAGACCAACAGTCCAACGCGCTATTGTACTCCCGTGAGTGCCACCAAATAAAAGAAGGCCAGGATGACCACACGAAACGTAGCAAAGGACAGTGGGAATATAACTTAAACGGAGTGAGAACTAAGAACCAGGATTGGAGTAGCCACAACTACGAAGGATAGAACATCCAAGAAAGCGAGAGAGTGCTACTAATCTCCCACCGACCCAAGGAGAGCAGCGAACGATGATGATAAAAGCCGCAACGGCCTCAAAGCTCAAGTACAGCGTTCGACAATAATATTTCGTATTCACATAAAATGAGGTTTTAAAGCAGTAGGGGAAAGGGTGATCTCGTTATAGTAATGGTAATTTATAGTAGAGGGAATGTATAATGAAATGCGATGAGAAATGACGCATCTCTTTGAGGTTCCCTATCAATGTTTCTGCTTCCGTTGAACCATCTAAATGAGTTAGCTACAGTTATCCTTTCCAATTCTTTTTCAATCGCTCTGACGAAGGGCTAACGCTCGAAACGTCAGCTTTTCTACCCTTTACGGTGGCTAATTTACGTTTTCAACCCAGTTGTTAACACTAAATTACCTGCTATACTCTCCCACCGACGCAGCACCACAGTTTCTTTAGAAACTTACCCCTTTATTCTTTCCAATTCTGAGCCCCATTTAACTCGTAAAATCCTCATACTTTGTACTTACCCTTACCCCGAAATTTATGCCCGTTTAGGGCGGATCCGGGTGTCCCTGTATAACCCTTCTTAAGAGGTGCCCACTTCGAAGCTCAGATTTTTTACCGCCTCCTTTAATTTTGGATAGGGCAACAGAAGGAGGGTAGGAGGGAGGGTGTGGGTATCTCCCGTTTCCCGCAGAATGCTCTGGTCTTGTCTCTCGCACCTTTAATTCCCGTTTCTCGCCCTTTTCTGCAAAACGTTACAAATCAGTCTGCCGAATTTCTCCTCTGTTTCCTGACCTCACTGGAAAGCCGCTTCCTGTCCTTTCCCATTCCGTCCTTTAACTCCTGCTTTACCCCTCCCCCTTCCATTTGCTGATATCCCGCCCCTGTCCCCCCTGTAGTTTACTCTTTACCGCCTAATTCAGTGGTTATGAAGAACCTTTAGCAGTCAGGATGGCGACGCCAAGGAAGACGTCGTTGAAAAAATGAATTTATATTTTAAGTTAGAATTCCGCTGATGGCTGTTAGCCGTGTCCTCGTTGCCTTCACCGTCGTGGTTTTCTTGGGGTCCCTATTCTCAGTACGGGAACCGTACAACCTGCCAAAACCTCATTGTAAATGTGCTGTACCAAAGAAAAGTCACGCTTCTAGTATGGCATTCCAAGTTAACTCCCAATGCGGACAACAATTCCTGTCCTTTGCCCGGACAATACAACATTCTTTTTAACAAACATTCTTAGTTATCAGCATTTTTAATTTTTACTTTGTACTTCACACCTAGTATTTTTTTACCTTTTTATCATTTTACCCGTTGAAGGCTGTAGGGCAAACAGCCGAAAGCTCGTATTTTTAAAAGTTTTAGCCAGAGATCGTTTTTTAAATTTCATAAGATGTTTTATCCTGGCTGCGGCCCCTCTATCTTTTCACGAAAAAAAATGAGTTAAATAAAAAAAGGGAGCCAAAACTTCTGCGGAAACCAAAAATGTCAGTTTATGGTTTGCTATTTGCTAGTAAAATCCGATGCTATCTGTGCACTTGAAAAAGGCAGTGTGATTTGCATCTTAGAGACTACAAATCACCTTACGTTGGCCCACGATGTGATCACATGGTCCTTAATTGTAATCAATGTCGTACGATCATGTCAGGTGACTAAGTGACAGCCGGTAACATCGGAACAGGACATATTTGCGTGACAAGCCTCGTTTGTCCTTAGGCGCTCTAGTGATTACTGTTGACATTCGTCCTGGCCTCACCATCTCTCGCGACAACGTGGAACGTCGAGAAACGCAATTGTTCAAAATGACTTGGTTACTCCTCCTTGTATTATCTGTAATGGATATAGCCGCAGTCTATTTCAATGTACGAATGCTGATAATCTGTTTCAAAGACAAAACGAAATACAAGTTTCTGGAAAGTTGCAGGGTACTGGCCATTTGTCAAGGCGCTTGCCATGTCATAATTCTTGTTGCGGATACTGCAGAATGGTGGAACGGCTTCACTATTCTCCCTAGTAAAACATGCAGCTTCTTCAGAGTCCTGTCACTTTCCGTGATGTTCTACCAGACTTGTAATTTGACGGCAATGATGACGGTTTACAATGAACACAGAACCCAAGACGCAAGTTCGAAAGTCCGAATGTACGCCGCGCTTAGTATGGGAGGCGTTGGGTCTTCAATGATCGCATGGCACAATTGTTTTGCTCAAGCGCCGACTTCTCTATTTGCCCTCAAAGCTGCCTTCGTTTTGGTTGTGACATTTTTGATCTTGCTTCTTGCGGCAGCTCTTTTCACGAACGATGAATACAACACACTGGAGTCACAGGCCGCCATCTGCACTTCAGCTTCGCCGTTGTGGGTTCGTAAAGAAAACATGAGGCCCTTATTCTTCACAATTTTGTTGCTACCATGTCTTGTTTGGATCCTTAGCGGAGTGCCCAATACTGACTCGCTGCTTTATGAAGATTATGAACAAGTAACATTGTTAAAGGAGGCTCTTTATTCAGTGATCACCAAATTTGCAGTCGGAATTGTTTTACCGGTGACTTTATATGATTTGATAAATTCGAGCTATGTAAACAGGAAAGATCAAATTATGGCATCTATTATTTAAGAAGAAACTGGATTTAGAGCGAAAACATAAATCTCTCTAAAGAAATCAGTATTTTATTTGTTACATTCTACAAACTAACTGCAGAGTCGAAGACTTTTCCGGCATTCGATGGATAAGGATGTACAGCGCGATTCTGTGAAAAGAAGCACAAAGTTTTGTTATGTAATTATGTCTCGGAATATCTTGTAGAGATACTTAGTTGGGTTTCTTGCCTTTATGAAGGATTTACTTCGATGTGAATTCGATACAAAAATTGTTGATTGTTGCTAAGAAGAATATTCATCGAGCCAAAATAAATATGATTTTTCTTTAAGCAGACAAAGGCTTTAAGCGTTTCCAGTTACAGAAATTCAAGCAGCAAGACACGCAAGGATATGGCTGTTTTCGCGCTGAAATCGACACTATTCATGCGACCTTAATTGTAAATCAGTGCACAGGGCTATCTTGATGCATAAGTCGAATCTTTGTGTTCGCTCCGAAAGGAGTTCTGAGGAATAAAATCGGTGCCTAATTGTAAACAAACGCGTGGTATCTAGTTTCCGGACCAAAGGTCACTCATGCATTCGTGGCGTGATCTAGGACGTCTCTTATTGAAATTAGGTCCCGTCCGGGGGTGGGGGCGTCAGAACTCTACGCTATAATGCTGCAGAAAATTGGTTATGAACAGGGCAAATCATCGTGATTTTCAGATAGGGTTTAGAGACCGCAGCAAGATGAACATAGGGAAATCACTGAAGGAAAAAAAATTGACGAAATTTGTGATGCTTGCCCTCTCCTGCTCAGTAGACCGTAAAATGCAACCACAAGCTCTCCCTTGCAAAGGAAACCGAATTATTATTTAGTTTGAACAACGCTCTCGTGCAAACAGACAGAAGGAATTATGTCGTAGCATATTTAAGGTTCAAACAACGTAAACATCTCAGCACAAATTTAAACTGCAAACCATTCGCTTACATCGATCTTCACAAGAACAATCTTGCAAAGTACAGTGCTGAACGAGTGCGAGCGACAAAATTTACGTGATTTCATTAAATCTGACAAAGGAAAACGCGAAGACTTCGCGTAAATACGAACGTTATTTTAAAACAATGTGATTACAAATACCTTAAATTCCACTTAGGAGTACAGGTCGATTCACTTCAGTTCGAATGCAGCAAGCGACAGTGCAGTGCGTCTTTCCGATCTGTCTCAACTTGGCCTCGAATCGACTCGAACGACCAGCACGATTTATTAGCAACAAAACCCTCATTCATTTGCAGGTTTATGATATACTTTTGTGGACATTTATGCTTTAATAACTCTTGAAATGATTCAGTTTGGAATGAGATAATATCTCTAAGCATCATAGCTCTCGCAAGATTCCGAAAAAGATGTACAAATGGAGTTCACTTTGTTTTAACGACAACAGGAAAGCAAAGTTCACACGACTTAGTATGGCGTGATTGATTCTGTATTTGATTGGACCATAGCTCTTGTCCACGTGTATACGCCATGTAGCAGACGTGCGTGGTGGACACAAAGGGTCCCTAGAAACCCAACGAGTGACGAGCCCTTGATTACATCCCTTTTTCCCCACTTCCCCCTCCCCCAACTTCACCTACAGCATTTCATTTCGAAACGACCTTCGCTCTTCGTCTTCCCTACTTCCGCTACAGAGTTTTGTAATTTGCGACTCAAGCTCCCGTAATGAACCGCGTAAGAGAAATTAAAACCGATCCACCTGAGTTATTGGGAAATAAACAACCATCATGGCATCAGCTTATTTATTTTGGCACATTTACATGTATAGATCCGCGACTGTTTGAATTGAAACTGGGAGTTTTCCTTTCGTTTTTTCCCAACAGTACTCACGGGAAAATCAGACCAGTTACTACAATATCATAAGCTGAATACTTGTTGAGTTCTGGACACCAGTCGTCCTAAATCTGATGTAACAAAATACGAAAAAGAAAACCATGTCTCAATTACGCACGTCGATATGATTTGAATATTTTGAGAAATGCAAATTAAGTGGTGGTATACTTTGTCTTTTAGTAGGGGGAAACACTTTGATTGCTTTGCATCGTAATAACGTTATTTTCAATGCGGCGATGAAAGCGGCAGAGAGCGGAAGATTTTGACTGAACATTCCGTTAAAAAGTTAAGCCGTTCCTTTTTCCTTTCACTGTAGATAAAGGTAATTTGATTTATTTTGAAGGTGTAGAAGTATTTTTTTGTACGTAATTGTCTATTGTTCTCAAGGTCAAACGCAATCTGTTTTTTTGGTGTGTAATTTGAGACCGGTTTTTGAGATGTACGTCGTAGTTTGAAGCCGTTCAAAGATTTGGAAAGCCCCTTTGCATTTTAGGTGTTAGTGTTTGAGAATTTTATGTTCGCAAAAGGCCTATTGTTGCGTGGAGTTTATTGCGTTACATAGCGTTACTATAGTTAGTACTTTTTCTACATATACCCAATCGTGTCGTAAATCTACTTTCCCTTGGTAAAAACAAGTAAACTTATCGCGAGTATTGTATGTTAAATCTTCTGTATTGATTATTGAATGTAAATAGTTGAATTAGAGTAGTGAAAAGAGTTCTTTGACAAATAAATAAGGCCTATCCGGCCACACGCCGGGTAGGCCGGATAACAAAAGGCAGTCAATCGTTTAAAATGTGTTGAGAAGCCTGTGCGACCCCTACCAGTCGATAGCGCTTTGACATCTTCTGCCCTCAAAGTTAAGCTCTTATTAAGATATACATTTTAATGACTTTCCTTTGCGATGGGATAATAAGGGTTGGTTGTTGAAGCGGTCATGCTAAAACGCAGACTGCAGACCGTGTAGACCGCGCAGACCGCGCAGACCGTGCGGGCAGTGCAGACTGCGCTTTGTTCGCTAGAGAATTTTGATTGTTACAGCTCACGAGATGCTGACTAATTCATTCATTAGCCATCTCGCAATTGACTTCGATAGGTGTCCAATTTTTACCAGTATTATGCGATTCTCTTCAGCCTGAGAAAAAATTGTTTCCTTGCTTATAAAAGTTTTATTTTACGCCTCGGTGGACGTTGAAAAGAGGTGAAAAAACTTTGCTAGGCAACGATATAATCTTTTTGTTCAATCAAACCAAACCATCTGATTCATAATCTATTTACAGCTTAACGAAGCAGGACCGTAATCGTCCCCGCAGCGTAAGTTCTAATGACCACGATTCTCCGTTTCCTTATTGACTTAGGACTGATTTAGAAGATATATCAAGTATCCATCACGTCTCCAAACAGTGCTACTTCTATTAATAAATGAATGGTGTCCTTCTCCCAGTTGCACTTTACTTTTTTTAAAACTAAGAACGGAGCCTGCAAAGCCTTAGGAAGGCGTGTGATTTGGGGTCTTGTTATCTGAAAATAGAATGGGACTCCTGGAGCCAATTACGCACGCTTGTCACGCAGCGTACACACGTGGACAAAAGCTATGATCCAATCATACTCAGCCTTCGCCACGCCACGGAAACCATACGTCGTGTAAACTCTGTTCAATTATTGCTTTCAAATCAAAGCGAACTACCGTCTTCAATTTCTCTCGGATGAATTTCGTTTTACAATTCCTATCGGATGTTGCGTGAATAATGCACTGTCAAAAGAATTTTTTCTCTTGAGCTGAATCGCTATTAAAGCACAAATGTTCCTAAAATTATTCAATAAGCCTTCATTTGATTGAAGTTTCCATTGAAAGGATCGATGAAAGCCTATTAATTCAAATACACTGCCAAATGTTTGGTCGTTCTGGCTGGGTTCGAGTTAGTCAAGAAAGACGTATTACGGTTTGATGCAAACAAACTTAAGAGAAACGACGTATACTCCTTAGTGGAAATTAAAGTATTTGTATTCATCTCCTTTGAAACTACGTTCATAATTATGCAAATCTTTTTCATTTTCCTTGAGCGGGTTAAAATTTACGCCTATTTACTACGTGGTTCGCACCTCTAAGATTGTCATGAATGTTTCGTGAAAGGATTGATGAAAGCCATTTCGTCTATCAATTCAAATACACTGCCAAATGTTTGCTTTTTTAAGTTTATTTGTATAAAAAGTTTTGGGCTACTTACAAAGCAATGTCGATCAAGCCTCTGTCAACCGATCGTCTTATTTCCGAAGAAGCTCCAAGCGTATTACGTCTACGCCAGAATAGCGTACCTGTAGCCGTACCCTCCCCCGAAGGTGAAACGGAAGCAAGGGAACTTACTCCTAATCAGTAATCGCTTATAATCTTTTTCTATATCTTTAAAGCTGAGTACATCTTTGAACTCGGACGCTGAATTGCAAATATACCCGAAAAAATGGAAAATGAATTCACCTCAATGTTGTTGTTTATCTCGATAACCTTTCACGCTGACAGGGGCCTCTGCGCAAAAAATATTATCAAGTTACATCATTTTGCATAGATGAGAGTGGCGTCACAGAACACGATTAGTGTAAGGTTTTCGTAGACGTTCCCTTGCTTCCGTTTCACCTTGGTGGGGGAGGGTACGGCTACACGTACGCTAACGCCAGAAATTTTCTTTTGGGAGGCGGGGTGGAGGTGAGGTGGGGGGCTGGCGAGAAGTATCGTGTGTCATGTTACATGGATTTTCCCATATTCATCTAACTAGTGTCGGGTTTCTGTGAGAAAATGTTTAACCAATGTTTTTTTCGCAACATCACACAACCTGACAGAGCCCCCGACGGGGTCGAATGTAGTCAATTTGGATTTGAGGTGAGGATCACGCTGTTGAAGTCCTAAATGTAATAACTGTCCTAAATGTAATAAAGTCCTAAATGTAATAACATTTGGT
>NC_089318.1:22280724-22290724 GCF_036669915.1 Pocillopora verrucosa | reverse complement strand
TTCATACAGCTAATCTGCTGACATTTCATGTTCTAATGCACTTTTCAATGCGATTTCTTCCTTTAAAATGGTTCTTTAATACAACAATATGGAAATCTCGTCATTAGATGACATCCAGAAACTCGAACCAAAAGATCTCAGGGAGATTTTAAAATTTAGTTCAAAATCGACGGGCGGAATTAGAGCGGACTTAGTGTCGAAAGTTTATGCTTTGCTGATCTGTTGCGATCTCCGTAATTTAACCGAGATGAATTTCATTCAGCTTTACGATTACCCCGTTGTGTTTTACGAGAATATCGTCACATCGTGTGGAGAGGAACGCATTACAGGAAGTACCACAGGAGCTGTTCAGTATGGCTTAGAAAGCGAGGCAAAGGCTGTAGCCCTCTAGGTAGAGGAGATTTGTTATTGCTGCTGTTGTTGTTGAGCTACTTGTTATTGTACCATATTCTTCAGTTAAAGTTGTTCCCATTTTGTTTACCAATATGTACGTTAGTTTGCCATTTGTGCATTGTATCTTCTGGGAAACTATACAATAGAGCCTGTACAGCCACTTGATTATAACCCTTCTTTCTATCAACCCATAAGGGAAACTGTAACTGACAAATGTCATAATATTTTGAAACACATCTGGCCCAGGACAACTTATGCGCGTGGTACATTGAAAACCATTTCAGTTCACGACTCATGGTAATTTATTAGGAAGCAAGACAGCATTGAAAGAATCAGACCAAAATATTAGACAATTTAAAAACTCTCAAAAGTGATTGATTCATGTAACTTCTCCCCATAATATCCAAACACTATCCAGCAGACAGATAATGATAATACTGAAACTTTTTATCAGGTAGAAGTTATCTTGATCTTACATCAAATTCTCATAACTTATTTACAAGTAAATGTGTAGCAACTAGAAGGGAGAATTAACAATCAGATCTTGGGTATTTAAGGGTTAAAGGAAGAGAACCGAAATGCTTCATCTCAGCTACTGATCTCAACAATGCAAGTCCTTTGCACACATTTAAGTTTCTGTCAGTGATAAACATTCAGTGAATTGACATTCCATTCTTAGCACTCAGAGGCCTTCTGACACAAAAGTTTGCTATACTAGTTCTTTTTGCATTGTGTTAACCAATGTTATGATGATATAATTTTGAGATGTAAAGAAGATATAAAGATTGAGAAATATATCCAAATCAAGATATTTATTTTCAACTGTTACAATTACCATAAGATTTGTTTAGAAGAGAATCTTTCAGATCATCAAATTGTATGAGAAATTATTTTTTGCGAGACTTCTATCAAACTTTTTATTATGAGGACAATTTTGTGAATAATAAAATTTAGTGTCGTAGTTCATCTTTGTGTCGAGAACTCTTTTAGTTGGTGAAACTCACTTTTTCTTTTTTTCAATTTGAAGCATCAAACTGATTGATACATAAAGCACACAAAATATCTTTTGAGAGTTCCATGTGGCATCCATAAAGGTTACTATGCTATCATAAAAAACAAAAACAAGAACTACTGAAAACTGCTTTTGTCACAATTACTACTAAATTTGTGTCAGTTTTCTGGGTCTGCCATAATAAGAGAAAACTCTGAAGATACAGTGTCTAGGTTATTTTATTAAAAGCAATTACTTTCCAAGAGTTTCTCTGCTAGAAGTGTTTTAAGCAAGCCATGTAGTTAACAGGTGAGCAGTACTGAACTTATTGACTTACTGCCGGAATAAAAAAAAAATTGAACTTAAATCAATTCAGGTACCTAATAGGAAATTTGTACTAATTTTGCAACAATAGTTACCCTCATAAATAATTCACAGAGAATAAGATAAGTATAGAACGATAAATACTTAGCACAATTACATGCCTCCGTGCATAAACTTGAAGAAGTGAAAGCTCGTAGGCAAACCATTGGGCCCATAAAATGTATTTGAACAACCAAAAGCGCTCACAGAGATTTAACACGAGTCAACCCCAGCCTCGTTCTCACGTGTGCGCGGTTGCATGTCCAATATGGCGCTGGGAACTGTAAAAAGGTCTATTGGTACGCTTTGGTTATATAACCGGTAGCCAGTCAAAGTTCTTAGTCGAACAACTAAACGACCAGCAGTCGGCTATTTTTCTCAAAATGTAATAAATTTAGAGAACCTACACAATCCAAACTATCATTTGTCGATGAGGAAATGCTAAGCAATCCCTAACTGATTTATAAATCTCATGTCTGATGCTCGGTTCACGCTCAGAATACGGAGCTATTGTTGTTGACTAAGAAATTGCGTGAGGTCGACTACCGGTCGCGTCGTTCTCTGACCAGAAATCGAAAATTTTTCTAAAAACTTAAGAAATCGAGGGAACCTGTGCAATCCAAACTATTATATGTCGATTAGAAACTGCTGAGCGATCTCGAGGAGATCTATAAATCTAATATCTAGCGCTTGGTTTACGCGGGCTCAGAATACGGAGCGATGGATGTTGACACTTCAAAATTGCGTGAGGTCGACTGTTCTCAAATAGCTAAGGGCTTATCCGCATTAGCGAAAAAATTGTTCATTTAAATAAATTTTCTGTCATTAACAACACTTTACAAGTGCGGATGGTTTGTCGCGACTTGACAATTTTTCGCTGAAGCGGACAAATTTTCAACGCACCGCCGACAAAATTTGTCCCGGGTAAAAGCTTGGCAAAATGTACTAAATAATCAAAACCGTGATAAAACTTGTCTATCATTTGTCGTAAACGCTACCATTAATGTGGTAATTGAACTGAGTTAAGTTTACCGAAAGATTTCAGTAATCGTCCTTCGTTACGAAACTCGTAGATTTACAACTTTAACTTAAGATGAATCCCGTTAATTGGAGTTTTAATCCAATTATAAGTAAAAATAAGGGATTTTGACAACAGCTTAAGAAAGAGTTACCGCTAACCGCAGGTTCGGCTGTGGTCTGTACGAGGAAAGGAAATCCAATGGACTAACCCTGTCTTCATTTAACTGACTTGACAGCATTTCATGCTTACGTTCGCAACTAAGTTAAATGTATTGTTACTTCACCCTACCACTGAACTCGTGAAGTTGTGAGTATAAGTAGGATTTGTCACCTCAACAGCGATCGATGTTTTTAACTTCTCCACTGACATGGCCAACATCTTGATGGGATCGAACTACTAAGACCGTTCCCTTGCAAAATGTTTGTTCTTTTAAGCACTGACCATTTGAATCAGAATCATATTATAAGGCCTAATAAATTTCGTTGTCTTACCGATAACAAAGTCCATAGAATTGATGTCGATCTATTATAATTTGTCATTATTTTCAAGTTATTTTTCGAAGATCCTAAAATCGATCTCCTTCATGTTTACGACCGAGTGACAGGGAGAACAGGGCGGGTTAGCTCATGACATCATCCTGGAAACCGATTCGACATCGTCATTCAAGCCATTTAGTGAGAAGAAAGTCACGCAACAACCTAGAAAGAAAATAAAGAATTATGCTTGGAAGGTGCATTGTTGGAGT
Organism: Pocillopora verrucosa; assembly: GCF_036669915.1. Classification (NCBI taxonomy): domain Eukaryota; kingdom Metazoa; phylum Cnidaria; class Anthozoa; order Scleractinia; family Pocilloporidae; genus Pocillopora; species Pocillopora verrucosa. The sequence continues at coordinate 22,287,211 of NC_089318.1, read as the reverse complement.
CTCTAGATGACGTTTCTCTAGATGACATGGCTTTCTTTAGGTACTTTATGGAAGGTCGTCGATGATTAAAGAAAGGGAAATTCTCAATCTTGCAAAGCGTCATGAGCCTTGTAGCGTGGTTCCTGGGCTGACGTAACAACCTTCCCCTATCCAGGTCCTAAAATGCGTGGTCGCGAACATAAAGAAATTGAGTTCTCACTGCTTTAGAAATGCGAGGTTTTATTTCTTTGAGGTAATTCTTTCACCTCGATGGTCAGTAAGACAAAGAAATTCATGTTATTCAAAAAAATTATTTGGGGCGAGGGGCACTTTAGGGATGACTATGAATAAAACCGTCCTCCCTTATCATGTAATACAAACGAAGCGAAAAGGAAAAAATTACTTACATTGATAACGCCTAATATTTAACTGCAATCGTGAATAACTGAAAGATTTCTGAATAGAGAACTGCGCTAAGGGCGGCTTTAGGTAAACTGACCTACAAAAGTGATTATGCGTAAAAGAAACTGGCTTTGGATACAAGAGGAGTGGGCAATAATATGCGGTATGAGGAACGCGTAAAAAAGGTGTGACTGACGAAGAAAACTTTTAACAAACTTAAGGCGGGGGTAAACCTGAAAAAATGCCCATTTTTCACTCATTTTTCACAGCTAGGACTTACTTCAAAACTTAGGCAAACTATATATCCCTGGAAAGCTTATGACTTGAAGATCATGAAAAAAAATATTTCAGACTCAACATGTCAATTGTAATAGGATACCACTCATTTAATTGAGCCACCTCCTGGGTTCTACCAGGGGTTACTTAAGAAAAGATAACTCCTTCTGGAATTAATAAAAAGTAATGTTTTTAGTATCAATTCAAAGAAGACATGTTGCTTATTGTTATAAGCAGAGGGATTTCTAATATGTTGAAAACATTTTAAATGATGATCAATTAAATTTGACATGGAAATTCAGAGGGGTGTTTCACTTCATAACTTTAAGTACATACATCATATGGAAAATTGCTCTGCTTATAACACAAAACTTATCAAAGTCCTTTGACTGTCAATTTTACGGTCCAATTGAACAAAAAAAATTCTAATTTCCATTTTGTGAGCTACCTATCAAATATACCTTTTGACCCAGTACTGTAGTCCTAAAAATAAGATCCAAGTGCTTGCCAATATCATTTCTTCGTGTCATTTGCCTCTGTTTATTTTTTCCTTTATTTTTTCATTTTCCTCGTTAGTGTGTTTTGTTAACTTTGTTAAAAGTTTTCTTCGTCAGTTATACCTTTTTTGCACGTTCCTCATACCGCATATTATTGCCCACTCCTCTTGTATCCAAAGCCAGTTTCTTTTACGCATAATCACTTTTGTAGGCCAGTTTACCTGAAGTCGCACTCAGCGCAGTTCTCTGTTTAGATGTCTTCAAGTTATTCTCGATTGCAGTTAAATATTAGGCGTTATCAATGTAAGTAATTTTTTCCTTTTCGCTTGGTTTGTATTACATGATAAGGGAGGACGGTTTTATTCATAATCATCCCAAAAGTGCCCCTCGCCCCAAATAATTTTTTTTTTTAAATAAAATTAATTTTGTTGCGGAATTCTTAGAACCCCCCTCGCTGATTCAAACACAGGCGGCCCAAGCTCCAGCTGTGAGATGATCATCTTGCGCAATAACAGTCATGGCGGAATTATTAGAGTTTGTATGGGAATATTTGCGACCGCTTTAACGAATTAAAAAATGCGTCAAATTCTCAATAAAAATACCTCACCTTACTTCCACAGCGTATCACTTGTTATCTGACCGCTTACTTTGATGAAAAGAACCCATTTTAGCGAGTTGTTCACTTCGAGGTTTTCCACGTACATAAGAAAAGGGCTTTTCTCTCTTATTTTTTTCCTCCTCGCGACTACGCATCTTGGAACCTGGACCGGGGAAGGTTGTACGTCATCCCGGGGACCACGCTACAAGGCTGCAATGAAGGACCGCACAAAGTATCTACTGAGAGCCATATCATCTAGAGACTCAAACTCGGACAGAGAATATACGACTCCGAAGCATCCGAAGCTTTTAATCCCTGGGTATGATGCAGAGGTGGAGGAAATCGATTCTGCGCTGGAAGCGAAGCCTCGATGAAATAAAGTCAAGAGATCCCTGACACTTCTAAGGAAAAACTCTATCAGATTCTTAAGAGCTCGTCTTGAGAAGGTCACTTACCCAAAAATCCAAAGTTACAACGTATGGGCGAACATCGCGATCGATGAAGATTTTCAATCAGATATCTACCGTATTTCTTCATCTCTAAGCCGAGCGATTTTTCAGTATTTGACACAAAAGTTTGGGAGATTTTTTCACAAGAAACGTGGTTCGGCTTATAGTGGAGGGTTTGGGATTAAAAAACAAGTTCAAATTTAATGTTAATGCGGAATGACCGCAAATTTCGTGACTGCAGCGATCTTTAGGTAACATGCTTTAAAATTGTCATGACAACAACGTATTTCTGACCACCAATTCTTTGCTTCCCACGCATTGAAAGACGATCTCACTCAACTCGGCAAAAACTCTTCTCATTTCACATTAGAACGTAGAATCAGAGGACAAAGATTCAATTCATTTAAAATCGAGTAATGTAAACAAATTATAGCCACGGAACCGAGACCTAAACATAACGAGGTCGATAAGCTTCTTGTAAATTTGAGAACACGAGCAGGCAATACAGAATTGAGTCTCTGCCTCGTTAGGAAACAAGCAACAAGGGTCAAGCATAATCCGAATAAATGAGGCAGTCAAAATAGCAAAACACAACTCAATGCTCAATGATGTCCATGATTAATAAATAGATTTCAAGTTAGTCATAGGGACGGGTTTCTGTACAATATTTTTTGAGTTTATTTCAAGGTAAAAAATTTACTTTAGGATCAACCGTGTGATGTTGTCAAACTGTTTTCGATTTCTTTCACGTTCGTTCAGGCCTGCAACTTGACAGCGATTCTGTGCATTGATTCTGAACATCCACTGGTCACATTTCGACACCAAGACAGATGTTCAAAACTGAAAATAGCAGCAGCAGTGACTCTTGGGTTGATTGGTTCCTCAATGATTTGGTGGTTTAGTTGTTTTCCTCATTATTATATTTCAGAAACGGTATTCATCACCGTCCGATTTATTTTCATTGCTTTGTTCATCATTCTGTTGTTGGCTGCAGGTTTCAAATATCTCAAAGACGACTTCGAGGACACTACTTCAAAAGTTTTTATAGACTGCGAGGTGCTGTGGAACATTTGCAAGGAAAACAAACGGCCCACTTTATTTATAGCTACGTTACTTCTGTGCTTGGTGATGGTTCTCAGCGGCTTTCTTCTCGATCGAGAAAAACATGCATTGATGGTCACAAATTCTGAAATTATTTACGATTTCATCATGAGGTTTGTTGTGGGAATTATTTTGCCTGTTACATTCAGTGACTTAATTGAACAGTCCAGCTTTGACGATGAAAAGGCTGTGGAAACCATGATTGTTTAAAGGAACTCCTTCGGCTAACTGAGAGGGAGTCGCGAACTGTTTGGGACTGGGGGGATCTAGTTTTATCTTTTTATTTTCAAATCATAACTCGGTTCTTAGTTTTATTTTTCCCGCACGCGATCAACGAAAACAATGATATTGTGATATTTTAAAGTATTCAAAAGTATAATAGAAGCACCAGTGGTCTGATACCATAAGTATTGAATGGCACGCAAATTAATACTCTAGTCAGCAACTTATCTTTGTCACGCAATCCAGTTCTGCTACTCCTCAAAGCTTTAAAGAATCTAACTTCATTAAGTAATTTGATATTATCAACTGAGTTGATAAAGTAAATTGGCCGCCGTGAAGATTTTCAAAGCTGACGCTTCGCGTGGTTCGCTCTGACAAAGGGCTAATGCTTGAAATGTCAGCTTTGAAACTTCAGTTATGGTGGCCAATAACAACAAATTACCTTGATAATCTCCCAACGACGCAGCATCACAGTTTCTTTAGAAACTTAACCCCTTTATTCATTCGCCTTCATTAAAGATCTGATGAATACAGAAAGATTAAAGAAAAAGTTTTGATAAAAATGAAGACAACACTAAATTTTTTCATGAAGCTTTTGAGACGCATTTTAAAGTATTTAGTGACATATCAATATATTTCTTCGCTTCTACGAAAAGAAAAGGTCATTGTAACAAGTGTTTATACATGTCACCAATACCACAAAACAAAGGACTTTGACGGCGCACATTGTATAAAAGAATGGTTTATTACATCGTTCCGACTCACTTTTTCGTATTAAGCGTTTTTGAAAAGTCCCACGTCATTCAAAAGAGTAGTCTTTATTTTATGCGTCTTTCACACTTCCGGATGCAAGCAAAAACAGTTCACAATTAAGCGAAAATATAGACAAATTTTAACCTTTAGTCTTAGAAACAATTAACGATAAAAAAACTTTTTCTGGGTATTACAATGGAAAGATATTAACCGTTAGCATTAAATTAACCGAAAATTAACTGATAGCCGCAAAAACCAAGACCCCTTTAAACACCAACTGGCTTGTTAGTCTTTGTTTTGCCTTCACTTGAAACAGTTCAGCAGAATTTTTACTTTCACGAAGGTTCCTGCCAAATGGAAGTTCAAGATTCTTGCGAAGGACAGATAAGTAAAACATGATTTGTAAATTTTATGTGAATAAAGATCTCCTACCTAACTTTGCTTTTTAATGGTTGTAATTGATGTCGCGTCTCAAATGGCTCACCACTTGGAAAGTGAATCTCAGAATTAAAATATATATTTTTCTTTTTGTATAGAAAAATGTGACTTCAGGAATCGTCTTGAGCGTTTGAACTAGTGATATCTGCGACATGGGACTGGAATGCCTTTCTGTTAATAATGTTCAGCATATTATCCTTCACTTCCTACCCGCTTCGGAAGATTTTTTCTCTTTCGACTGATCCTTGTGTGCTACTGCTACTCAGCTCACGTTTTTCCCGCGAAAAGGAAAAGGAAACGATTGTTACGGAAGCCTAAGAGAGTATTGAAATATATTATGACGAATTACGAATTTGCAACAGGCAATATTATAAAGAAAAAATCTATCAATATTCTTATCAAAGAAAGAGAAAGACTGAAACGACATTCACAGACTTATCACGTGGTTCCGCAGAGTGATATATTTTATAAGTCGTTTTAACGCGTGGTATCACTGAATATTTTTAAGAGTTGTACCGTATTACTTTTGACGAGCCCGTAAGGTGAGTCAAAATATAAACAACGAGTAAATATACTCAGCAATACTACACACATAAACGATTGATGAGCTAGTTATTTATTATCCAACTCTTGATTTTATGCGCATTTCTAACAAGGGGGAATTAATAGCAACTGTGCAATATCGTACGATATTTGTTCTCGACTCGCTCTTTTTTTATACACTACTTAGTACAGTTGGACAATAATAACCATATTAGTCACCGTGGATCTAACAACATTGGCAACAATATTTTCAAAGAAATTCTAAACTTAGCACTATTAGTATTACAAATCGACGATTTCCCTTTTTATAGTCTAATTACCCACATGTTAGCCCAAATGATATCTTCACTCAAATTTCTTCTTTCCAAAAACTATCGAATATAGTGCCTCTGACGTCAACCCTATCGACATTCTTTGAGGAAATAGAAGTAAAGAAGAATATCATGACATAGTGAGAGTCAATGAAATGTAAATAAGAGGCCGTGTGTTTCTTTACTTTCCAAAAAAAGAAAAACTCCTAAATAAAGATCGAGTGAATCTATCTGGCTATTAAGCGATGGTCTACTTCAGTTTCTGTAACTAATGGCGAAGTTACCTTTTAAATTGATGCAAGCACAATTGATATGGTGGCTTTGTCTTTCTTTCCGGCATAGTTTGAATCAATCAAATCATACAGGGTTACCGGTAAAACTGTTCCCACACAGAATTTTATAATCAGTAGATAAACAATTCCGTCGAACGACGTTTCTCTTTTCAAATCCCGATCCCACAAAGCTGTTTCGAAACGAGCGCGGGCCACTTCGCTGAAAATCAGCACCAAACATACCGTAAACAAAACGATGAAGAATAAGGACTTCTTGCTTTCTTTCCAGGCTTTCCACGACCATGACGAAAAACGCCACTTCGTCGAGGCGTCTGATTTTAATGAAGTGACTTCCTTGTTGTATTCAGCATCGTTTTTATCCAAGGCTACGGAAAGCAGGTAGAAGATAAGAAACATGGTTAAAATCAATTCAACTTCTACGACGGCTTGAGAAATAGACGTTTGCGAGAAGCAACCGTGCCATAAGAAAATTGCGGAACCGATGAATCCCAGAAGAAGCACTGCGTATACCAAAAGGTAAGAAAATGATCTCCGTTTTTCGTGTCCTACGGGATGTTCATAGTACACTGTTATGATTGCCGTCAGGTTACAAGTTTGGAAAAACATCATTGAAAGGGAAAGAACT